>NW_026057586.1:55135513-55400810 GCF_023721935.1 Panthera uncia | reverse complement strand
GGGGGGGGGAGGAGGGGAAGGGTCATGGACTAAAGGTCATTTTGAGAAATCGGAAGTACATGACAAGAGGAAAAGCAAGAGCTGGTCCCTGTATTCACCTGGAACACTGACTCTGCCCCGCACTGGGTGACTGTCAGTGACTCGCCAGGTGACAAGAAAGAAGGGAAGCACTCCACGGATTGCTCCCCTTTCCTTCTCCATTTTTAAAAAATTTCTCTTCTTCTAAAGATTTTTTTTAATGTTTATTTTTGAGAGAGAGACAGAGAGAGAGAGAGAGAGAGCAAGCAGGGGAGGGGCAGAGAGAGAGGCAGAGAGAGAATCAGAAGCAGGTTCCAGGTTCAGAGCTGTCAGCACAGAGCCCGACGCAGGGCTTGAACCCACAGACTGTGAGATCATGACCTGAACTGAAGTTGGACACTTAACCGACTGAGCCACTCAGGTACCCCACCTTCTCCATTTTGAGACCTTCCACTCACTGACTCCTCTCTCCATAAAGCTTTCTCATTTCCGGAATGATCTTTTCACCTTTCTACCTCCCTCTGAACTTAAAAGTACCAATGCTTTACCTTTGATTTGTGGCAGATGTACACAAAATCCTCTTTCTCCTTTCCCTTCTGAGGGTGGGTCCCCCAAAAGATCCTGGTTTTGCCAAGCGTTCACAAATATCTGGAGGGCTGGGGGCCTACCAGCAGCACGTGTCCTGAGAGGTAAGGACAAAGAAAGATTGGGGAAAAGAGAGGGGAGAGAGACATAGCTGGATGCTTGGGGATAATTTGGGGAAAGAGAAACAAGGTTCAAAGAGGATTTTTAGACAGCTTCGCTTTATGATACAGGACGAAATTCCCATCTTTGTCTTCTGGAGCCTGCCCTCCAGAAAGTTTTAATAAGAATCTTCAACAGTGTCCTCTGTGTGTGTATATTTGGCTGTAACAATTCACTGAGACTGACCCGAAGGTGGAAACTCACTGGATACATTCCAACTATAGACTGTTACAGAAAGTCTCTTATGTAACTTTTCATGCGTGCATGTCTTGCCTCTGTCTAAATCATATACTTCCTGAAGATAACAATTTGAGGCTATACAATTATTTCTGGATCTAGCATATTGCCACCACGGTGTCTTACATATGATAAATACTCTTTAGATATTTTACTTCTTGATTGACAGTGATAACATGTTTGGCAGGAATTATCATAATTTGGTACAGTGACGAGCTGATATTTTACAATATGAGAGAATCGAGAGCTTCAGCAAAAGGATACATTTTTGCTGGGATTTTTTTTTTTAAAGTTACTAGGCAGAAGCTAGTATAGGCTAGGTATAACTGTGCTCATATGATGAGCCCTGGAAGAAAAAGCGTAGTACTCAATCTCGGGCTAAGAGAAATACCAATGCCTAAAAGACAGCGTGCTGTTGGCATTGTTACTTCTCCCATTGTTTCCAGCAATTGTCAACACTTGCCAGTCGAATTTCCAAGCAGAGCAGTCTCTGACAGGACCCTGCCTCAGGCTGAGAATGGTTGTCTGAGGGAAATGAACTGTGGACTAAGAGGATTCTGAGCAGTGGAATACTGGTAAGTCTTTAATAACTTCAATAACTGGTCCGCAGTCTATGCCAATTTCCCTGGCGTAAGCACTCTCATCGTGGCTGATTTCAGGCTACCGATATGTATCAATGAAGGTGGAATTAGGAAAAGATGTGTACTCTCAGCTCTTTGGAGCCAATCCAAGTCAGTTCCAGCACACCACTGATCCCAAGTCCGGCCCCTTGTGGACACCCAAAGAGCCGGTCTGCAAACTGCGGGGATGGTGAGGGGTTTGTGGTTTTTTTTCCTTGCAGGAACATGAGGCTGAGACTCAGAATATTGCACAAGGCACCAAGAATTATTTTTAAAACATTACAGAAAGAAAAAATAGAGAGGGAATACAAATAGATGCCCACTCAACCAGCTAATAAAATATACCCACTTAAAGCATTATATTTGCAAAGACCTCTCAAATTTCATTACCACCCTGGGCTAATGTGAGTATACCAGGAGGGAACGTCAGAATTATATACTGTTCAAACCTTAGAGATCATCCAACTAGCTCCTTTGAGGCATGTGATTTCATCCTGATAAGCACAGAACAAGGAATATGCCAGCATCTGAACTTAGGTCAATCATCTGAAGATTTCTCCTCTGGCCCAAATCCTACCGCATCCAACACTCCATTAGGACTCTCTTCTGTGGCTTGTTTCCCCCAGAGCCTAAGATGGGCTAACATGCACAGGTCTGCTGACCCACAAAACTGGGAACAAGCTTAAAACAACCGAGAGCTTGTTGCAAGTCAATTTTGTCTGTTTGAAGAAATCTCTTCCTGGTATGTGAATTGCAAGTGGTGTCAGAGTTTGAGCAGGGACGCACCTGCACACCTGCCCTCCGACGTCAGTGCCCAGCTACCCGCCCCCTAACCCCCGGCCTGATCCCTGTACCTACTGCAGGGAGAAGAGATAGGATGAGGGCTGGCTAAAGGTTCTTATCTATTCTAATCAACTGGCCCTTTTCTAAATAATTAATGAAAAGACCTACTCTAAAAGGTTATGAACACCTCATTGTTAGGGCTCCTGCACGGTTATTCTTATAAAAGCTACCAAAAAAGCTTCCAGGGTTGAGGGTGTAAACCTGGTGAGGTATATAACAATACTCTTTCCCTTTTAGGCAAAAGAGGTCACGGACTGAGTTGGGTGAGGGGAGGGTATTGTACCCACGTGTTCATTCTGATTCATATTTCCAATTCAATTCATATTTCTGTTACCCTTACCTCACAATGTCTGTCCTTGACCCAGAGCTTGTTGGATTTTCCGAATTCAGCCTCTCAGAAAAGAGAGCCAGGATCAGGGAGCTCTGAATGAATTATTAATAAGCATTAATAACAATACAAAGAAGTCACACTGAATGAACTTCTTCTACAGTTTACATACTTTCATTGTCCATCCCGTCGAATGACATAAGAAATGTCAATATTGTGCCAGAAAAATGATCCCCAACAACCTTCTGCCTCTGACACTGGAGCAAACAGATATTATATGGAAGAGCTCAGTTTCCCTCTTTAATTCTAATATTATGGGTTAAGGGTGTGCCAAAAAAATTTCCTAAATAATAAATTTGGCTTTGCATTTCACTTATTTACCTAAATGTTTTGACCGTATTTATCTTGGTCAGCCAAGATGGACCATATCAGCCAACTTTTAACACTCTCTGTGAAAAAAACAGTTTCTTTACTGTCCAGCATTTAAAACATTAAGGGAGTGCTCAGCTAAAATTTAATAAAATGTGTTGAGTTGAATAAAAATGAAGCCCATGGCTGTAGTTTCATAAATGCTAATGATGTCTTTCTTTTAGCTCTAATCTCTATCAAAAAATTCACAATTGTTATAGCATCTGGTCTGATTATGTATTTTGCTACTGTTTTATTCCTGTGAATGCTTTTTTTCCCCCTTAAATTCTATTTTGCACTAGCTATCATTTAAAATTTGGTTGATAAATAATTACCTGTTATAGTGTTTTTTCCTATCTTTATTCTCTACATGTCTGTGTCATTTTATATTACATATGTTTCTTTAAAGTGGAATAAGACTGAACATTGGTTTTTTTTTTAAGATTTTTTTTTTTTATGTTTCTACTTTTTTAGAGAGAGAGTGTGTGTCAACGGAGGGGAGGGGCAGAGGGAGAAGGACAGAGGGAATCTTAAGCAGACTTCACACCCAGAATGGAGCCTGACATGGGGCTCTGTCTTATGACCCTGGGATCATGACCTGAGCCAAAATCAAGAGTTGGATGCTTAACTGACTGAGCCACCCAAGCACTCCTTAAAGAATTTTTTTTTAATTTTTTTAGTGTTTATTTCTGAGACAGAGAGAGACAGAGCATGAGTGGGGGAGGGGCAGAGAGAGAGGGACACACAGAACCAAAAGCAGCCTCCAGGCTCTGAGCTGTCGGCACAGAGCCCGACACGGGGCTCAAACTCATGGACCATGAGATCATGACCTGAGCTGAAGTCAGATGCTTAACCGACTGAGCCACCCTGGTGCCCCTTAAAGAATTTATTTTTAAGTACTCTCTATACCCAACATGGATCTGAAACTCACAACCCCCAGATCAAGAGTCACATGCTCCTCCAGCTGAGTCCAGCAGGTGCCCCAGTTGAATTCTGTTTTTTACTCATTCTGTCTTAAGTTAATGAGTAGGTGTAATCGTAATCATAATCACTCTTACAATTGAACTAATACTTAACATCTCAGGTTGTATTTTTTTATTCATCCTTTTTGAAGGATGAATTTCCTCTTCCTGCCTTCTATTGAAGTGATAAGATTTTCTATAGTACACTTTTGTCTCCCATGGAAAATTTGGAAACCAAAGATTATATCATTTTTGTAACTACCTTTGAATGCATAACATACACACCAACTATAACTGTAACTTATTTAACTGTTCAGAGTGGTTTTTTTTTGCTTTACTAAAATCATAGCCCCTACTTAGTTATTTGTACTTTGCAATCTATATTTAGTTACATTACTAAAATTTTATTAATTCCTGTATTTATTGATGTGTGGCTTTTTTTCTGTCTCATGTCTTCCCTTCAGGTTTCCTTTCTTCCTGATGAGATACAACC
Organism: Panthera uncia; assembly: GCF_023721935.1. Taxonomy (NCBI): domain Eukaryota; kingdom Metazoa; phylum Chordata; class Mammalia; order Carnivora; family Felidae; genus Panthera; species Panthera uncia. The sequence continues at coordinate 55,396,157 of NW_026057586.1, read as the reverse complement.
TCTAACAGAGAATGCCTCTGATTGGTAAAGGTCTGCGTCTTTATAGGTCTGCAAATGTTTCTCTTTTACATTCAATCTAGAATGATAGTCTGGATGGGTATAAAATTTAAGGTTGAAAATTATTTCCATCAGTATTTGAAGTCCATTGTTTACTGGCATCTATTGCTGATGAGAAGTCTCTCTAGTTGTCATACCTTTGCCAATAATCTGTTATTTCTCCCTGATAGTCTCCATGATTTTCCTTTTGTTTCTGATATTCTAGATTTCACTCTGATGTCAAGTCAGAGATTTATTTTAGTTAACTGGATTAGTATTTGTTAATTACTTTCAATCTGAGGACACACATCTTTCTTCAGTTCTGGGAACTTTTTAGTTATTAGATCTATCATATACTGAAACGTATCCACATAAACTGAAACTTCTCTTTCATATTTTTCCCCTGGTCTCTTGATGCTACATTCTGGGTAGTTCTTCTGTATTATCCTCCAGTCCATTGATTCTCTCTTTATGTCCAATCTAGTGTTTAAATCATTTAATAAGTTTTTAGTTTCAATATCAACATCTTCTATTTCCAAAGTTTTAAATTAATTCTTAGTCATGTCTATGTGGCCTTGTTTTATTACTACTTAGTTTTCTTTCACAACTTTCTGTTCTTGTTATGAATATCATTTGCGTATTTATCTCTTTGAGCATCCAAACATACCTATGTTCATGTGTTTCTCAGATTGATAGCTTATTTGACTCCTGGACTTAATTCACATTTGTTGTTGATTTTGTGTTCTTTCTTAGCATCAAATGTCTTGTGGGTATTTTATAAACCAAAAAAAAACCCAACAACAAAAACAAAAAAAACAAAAACAAAAACAAACATTTTGAAGCCAATAGATTTGTAAGATCATTTTGTTTATTTGGTGTTTGTTTTGTTATGTCTCCTTCTTCTGTGTTCCAGACGCCCTGACCATAAGTTGGGGGGCTTCTCTCAGCCATCTGCCTGCATCCATCGCCCAGGGGTAGGTCTCCTGTTATTATTCAGACCCCGGCTCAGGAGGTGATCTCAGCCTCACTCTCACCAGCAGCAGGAGGTTTCATGAGACTCACTGCCCCACTATGTCTGTGCTCTTCCTTGGCCAACCACTCTGTTAGCAACAGTTTTTCACAGCTTTCTCTCAGAAAGGATGACTTAGTGGTGCTCCAACCCCAAGCTCCTAGCATCTGGCTGGTGCCGGCCCCTACTTGGGTGGAAGGCTATAGTCTCCTTTCTCCTGTAGGGAACAGACATCTCCAGCCTTGGCTGCTTCCTGTCCCAGAGACCAGCAGGCCCACAGCAGTGCCTAGTTACTGTTTTGCATTGTTGTTCCATTTCTAGTCTTGGGAGGTTGATCCTAAAGCCAGCTGTGGTTATTCATTTTTTCTTTTATTTTTTTTTAAATCAATTATCGCTATATGCTTGAAGAATGTTAATACTTCCAACTGAATTTACTGTCATTACTTTCTGTCCATTTACAACAATAACCGTGAACGTTCATTAAATACTTCTGTGCCAGGCATTGTGTTCAGTATTTTCATATCTTACCTCATTTACTTCTGAAAATATGTCTAGGAGGAAGGTGCTATTCTGTGCCTCTGTATAAGTAGAAATCAACACTCTCTAGAATTTAAGTAGCCTGCTCTCTGGCAAAAGGCAAAATAGTATTCACATCCAAGTATGCCTGACTGGAAATTCAGAGCTACTGACTTTGATATGCTAAGGATAAGAAAATGTCTCTGACAATAATCTGACATAACTAGCTTTACGACCCTGGAGAAGAAGCCACAGGAGGAGGGAGAATGTGGGCTCTGGGTTTGTGGCTCTGGTTTCCAGTTAGGGTTCTTTCACTAACTACCAGAGAGACCTTGGGAAGTCACTGAAGCTAAGTATTTTTGCTATAAAATAGGGTTATTAACAATGGATTTTTCTCTCTGTTTCCTTATAAGGAAAAATATATATATATATATATACATATATAACAGATCTAAAATATTTTTTAAATGTTACATATCATGTAGTTCATATTTCATATTGGTTTCAAGCTTTTTTTTCCTGTACTGAAACCAAAAAGTGTCATAAGCAAAGCCTATATTGTTTTCCTTGAATATATTGCCTTACACTTGCCCACGCTAGAGCTCATTTGCTATTTCGCTACCCACTCACGAAACCTCATGGGATCTTTACGATGGTTTATTCCTGTTTGACATTTCACTTCCATCTTTAATTTTGGAGATCTCACTGTGTATTCTCCAATCCAAATCACTTCTAAAACTATCAAATAAACTCGTAACATTTTTCCATCTGGAAAATTGACCGTTTTCTTCTATCTTTGATTCCCTATCAAGCGAATTCTTTATCTACAGCAAAACAAACACTACCACCATTACACCGATTGGTGGTCAATGTCTTGACTGTTCCACAGCTTTTCATCACCATCCGTGCTCTTACCAAGGGGGAAATATCATGTAATGGAAAGAGCAAATTATGAAGCAAACCCACCTTAAGCATCTACTAATAGCCTGATAGAGGCCAGGTATTTAGCATCTCTGGGTGGCAGTTTCTCTAATCTGTAGGTGAGGGTAACATCCGTCCTGAGGGAAAGATGTGATGACTTTGTAAGACCAAGTATACCAAAGGCCAAGTAGAGTATCTGACACACAGTGGGTTTTTCAATAAATACAGATTATCCTCATCACTATCTGAAGCCTGAAAGTATTTACTGGCAGCAAACTCATAGAAAAGCCCATGTTGACTACATTAACCATACTCCAGTGATGCAAATAACTTGCTTGTTTTTTCATTTTTATTGTACTGTCAAGTTCAATAAAGCAGCAACACACCTTAATGTTCAATGTTGATAGCTAATGATGACTCATTTCAAACTCCAACAAGCACATTTTCCATACAACTGGTGGTCCCTTGTCAAGTGATTCTGAAAGGAAAGAAGTGTAGGATCCCAAGGAAGGATGGCGAGGGTGATGAAACCTGCAGAAGTGTCACTTTCAAGCCCTGGACCATCAGTGATATCCTTTATAAGCTATGGACAAGCTGTTTGCATGACTCATTGGTGGCTGCAATGTGACGTCCAGCCAAATGCAAATCTATTCCTGAGGAATCACTGAACTTGACAAGCATGTTTCATAACCTATGACTCCAGAGGCAGCAGAGTTGCAACCTGAATAGAACTTTTAGGAACTTTCTGGTTCAAGGTTTCCTAGGCTGGGTAAATGCAAGTGTGTGTGTGTGTGTGTGTGCGCGCATGTGTGTGTGTGCACGCACACATGCATGTGCACAGGGAAACTGGAACCAACTAGGGAGAAGGGGAGAAGAGAAGGACAGGAGGGAGGACGGGGAGCAGGGAGACTCCATTCACCTTCCTTTTAAACAAGTTTCCCCATCACCACGTATGTGCTACCTTGCTAACTGTGTATTTCCAGAAAGTTGCACTGTCAGGTTCAATAAGGCAGCAGAATTCTCTAATTTTCAATGTTGGTAGCTAATGACTCATTTCAAACTCCAACAGACATTAAAGCTTCATTTGCCACATAAGCAGTGGGACCTTTTAAAGCTAACTTGCTAAGTGCGTGCTTCCAGAAAGTTGCACAGATTCATATTATTGTTATTGTGTACTATAGGAGATAGCATAATTTCTTCCTAGAGGAAAGAAGATATATTTGCAGCCTGTTCTTTCATAACTATATTTATTTGCACAGTAGATTTCTCTCCAAGTCACTGAGTCATATCTTCCCAGACACAAAACTGAAACCTTCTTTTCTTTTTTATCAGGAGATTGACATTCTCATATAACATTTCGTAATGAAGTGTTCAAAGGTCACGTTTAAAATATATGAAATGTATATGAAATAAAGTCATTGAGAACTGCAAGTATTACAAGCCTCAAGCTAACAGACTGGCTTAATAAAGAATCACAGTAGCTGGCAGAATAGAAACTCAGACTAAAGCCCAGAATGAAGCCTCACTTTTTAGACACCTGACTTCCAGTATTTTTGGGTGCTGCCCAGGGAAGAACTTTTAACCAGGTTACTTCATAACTAGTTTTTTTTCCCACTTAAATAAAAATGTGTTGTATGGAATAAATAGCATCACATTTAAAACATGATGACTTTATATCTGTCGTAGCTACCTTTCATATTACTCTGAGTTTGGCACAGTACTGAACACTCCCGCAAGGTCTTGAAAAACTAACATCCTTCCACTTGGTGCTTGCTGTTACCTCTCGAGTGGTTGTGAAACCACCATGCTATCACAGCTCAAGGAATTTTCTTCCGTAAAACTAAATTTATGTTTCTATCATCCCTGAACAAACTTTTGTAAAATTTTGTAAAACGGTAACACACAGTGTTCTAGTATTGGTGAGCAGCATTGAAACTCTGTCCTCCAGATGAAGACGTGTGTTACAAACAAGAGAAAAGCTATGGCTTCCCAGTTAAATATTACCCTCAGCTAAGTGCCAACAACTTTCATTATTAGAATACACAAAAATAAGTCCTTCAGTACGTCTTGCCACCCACAGTCCCCTGGAAGCTTCGGAGTCATAACCCAGATGTCAGTGTGGCTTTCCCAGACTCTTAGGAACGATATTAGAATAGGTTAAACTCTCTGTGGAAGCTCAAAGCCCAGAAACCTGTGAATCTGACACTCGTGAGTTCTCAGGGCCACTTTTTTTTTGCTGGACAGATGGGAAACTCAGCTTCTTCCTCAACACACGCGCACACACACACACACACACACACATACACACACCTCGTTGTACAAAATCAGTTTTCATGAAGGTGAAGGATAATAAACAAGGGACACATATCCAACACATTTCAAATGACAGCATCCCCCTGTACATGTTCCTGTCCCTGGACATCTTTTTGGTTTCCCTTTGTCCACCATCTTCATCAAGGAGGTTCCTCACTGACTTTCTCCATGCCTCCTTTCCTTATTCCCTGGACTTCCTGGACGGCCCTCTGAATCCTTCCCCCGCCTCTTCCTGCTCATTTGCAGAACATTTCCGTCCCCTCCAGGTCCTGCTCCCAAATGCACTGAGGTGCTGGACAAACAAGAGCACCACTGGGTTACAGGCCCCCTCTCCCTTAGAAAGACAAAGTGGTCGCACACATCATTTCCCCGGTATACAGCATATCTTTCCCCTAAGTTTTGTGTCTATAAACAATTTTTTTAACACATTTTACATCTTTTTCACTTTTTGTCAGAGATCATGAAATACATTTGTAGCTTATAAGGCTTCAGTCTTGCAGTTTATCGACGTAACAAACTTATTTGCTCCTCAAATGGAAATTTTATAAAGGAGTACATTCTCTCTTTCACAGTTTGCCTGCTAGTTAAATTGCCTGCAATAAGACTGACAGTAATTTTCTATTGTTTATATGTCTTGATCGTGTTGCCATGAAGCTTTCTTAGGTCTTGGCAAATAAGTTCAGAGTCTCATGTGGCTTGGAGAAGCTTAGAAAAACGGACTCTTCCATAGTTGGGGGACAAGGAGCTACCATTAATCAATGCCAGACCCTGTGCTAGGTATTTACATCATTGCATTATTAAATTCAGTATGCAGCTGTTTTTGAGAAATGTTCTAAATACATATGTTTAATAACTATCTCAGGATATATGAATGGGATCAGTTTTAGTACCAAGTAGCCTTTTTTAAAAAAATGAAGTGCCCCTATTTAATAATTATTTTTCTTCCATACTGGAATTCATCCTTTTTGTAATTTTTTAAGTATCAAGACTAAATTTTAATGTCACACACTTTCTTTTTTTTTAATATTTATTTATTTATTTATTTTGAGAGAAAGATCGAGTGAGGGAGGGGCAGAGAGAAAGGGAGAGAGAGAATCCCAGGCAGGCTCCATGCCTAGTGTGGAGCCCGATGTGGGGCTCGATCTCATGACTTCATGACCTGAGCTGAAGCTAAGAGTTGGGCGTTCAACTGACTGAGCCACCCAGCTGCCCCAACGTCACACACTTTCATGGATGACTGTTAATTGGGAAAAAAAAAAATATCCAAATGATCAAACCTTATTATGCCTTTAGGAACATTTTCAAATTGATGTGAATTTGGTTAATCACAATGGTATTTATATCAGCTACACAGTCTCGGTACATTGGATTGTCAGGAGGGCCCTCTTGAGGAGGTGATACTTGAGCTGAGACATGAAGAGACTGTCATGGGAATATCGGAAGAATGGCAAGCGTAAAAGTCTCGAGGTGAAACACACTGGGATGTTGAAAGGAGAGAAGAGGCCAGACTGGCTGGTGTACTGAGCAAGGGCCAGTATTTGAGAGGCTGGCAGGGACCAGGCGCCACAGTGCTGTGAAATCAAGGTAGGAAAGCTGGCCTTGACTCTAAGTGCAGTCGGAAGTCATAGTGGGATGGAAGCAGGGCTTTAGGTTTTACTCGATCGCTCTCACTGCTGTGAGGATAAAGATTGTAGGGGACAAGGGAGAAAGCGGGAGGTCTGAAAGGAGGTTCCTGCCCTAGTCCAGGGAAGAAATGATGGGGCTTGGCCCATAGGAGGAGGTGACCAGGGAGGAGGGCAGAGTGGGGACATATGCCATACAAATGCGTACCATGCCACACCAGCACCAAATCAACCGTGAGCCATGATGGTGCCACACGCGTGGCAGCAACCACTATCCGTTTGATGTCGCTGGTTATTTGTATGGAAACATAAGCTCCTTTCAATAACACCAGGTCCCTCTTGAGAACCACTGTGCTAAAATATTGCAGCAGGCATGGTGGGAGCCCCGTTTGCTCCTTTGCATCCGTAGGGGAACTTTCAGAAGTATCACATGAACTATTTTCATCTGCAGAATACAGGAGGCAATTCTTTCGCATCAGTGCCTGATGAGGCTTAATTAGTTAATGCTTACAGGGTGGTTAAAATGAAAAATGAAAAATGTTTAAATGTCAACTATGACTCTGCTTAATTGTATTGTAAGCACTTAGCTCCGAAGCTTGCTGCGAATTCCTCTTTAAACCGATAGCGATTCTCGAGGGATGGGAAGAAGGCAGGAGCAGCTTTGTCTAACAGCAATCAAAAGTCCATCTATCACTTCACATTCTTTTCCAGAAAGGATGTAGGAATCAAGTCCTGTGGAGAGGTTCTTCATTATCTTCTAGAAAACCATGTCAGAGGGTCACTTTTATGAGAAGACTGGATGCCCACAGAAATACCACACTATTCGATATCGTTAGAGAATAAACGTTTCCAGAAAATGTCTACCTCAAAGCACCGAATCCTTTTTATTGTAACTCATTCTGATGGATATCTCTCTTAAATGTAGGGCACACTTTCTTATATGTAGGGCTAGGTGTTCAGTATGACTTCATCTTTTTTCCACATTTTTAGGTTCATGATTCCAACAACCATGTTGTGTTGTGAGTGAGTGATACTTAACAGGACCTGTCACATTCCTTAGTGGCCATTCGTTAAAAGGTCTGCCCTTTGTGGCTTTTTGGGGGGCCGGGGGGGGGCGGAGTTTCTGTTTTACAGTCAAGCCAGCTATTGTAACCATTATTATTTTCACTCCGATGACTCCTCATTTGCTGTTGTTAATCTGCTGCAAGCCAGATATTTAGTTACTGATGTTCTGAGAATTCTGTGTGAAATAACAAGGGAAGGGGTTTGAAGTGAGGAGATGAGGCTGCTCTGTTTGGAGGGCAAGGGTTTTGAGTTTTATTGTCTCTATTGGGACCATGTGGAAGACTAGAACACTGGCATGGCTTTGTAAATGAAAAAGCAAACTGAGAAAGGATTTGTCATTGCCACTCACTCTCACGGTGAGTTGACAAGCTCTTAGTTTCCTATTGCTGCTACAAAAAATGACTAGAGACCTACTGGCTGAGAACAACAAAATGTATGATCTTACAGTTCTGGAGATGAGAGGTCCCAATGGGTCTTCCTGGCTCAGGTCAAGGTGTCAGCAGTGCTGGTTCCTCCTGGACTCTGGAGAGGAGGCTCTAAAGGCCTTGACTTTTCCAGCTTCTAGAAGATGCCACTTTTCTTGGCTTATAGTTTCCTTCCATCTTTAAAGTCAGCAGCAAAGCGTCTTCAAATCTCTCTCTGACTCCCACACTCCACTTTTGTTATCACCTCTCCTTCTCTGACCCTTTGAAGGACCCTTGTGATGACACTGGGTGCTTTCAGATAACCCAGGAGAGCATCCCCATCTCAGTGTCCTTACCTGCACCTGCCCTGTAAAGTAACATAATCACAGGTTCAGGAAGGGATTAAGACATGGACATCTTTGGCAGGTCACATGACAAATTTGGCAGGTCACCAAATTTGAGTCTCTTTAGGATGGTGTTGGACATGGAAACAGGAGGCTGTTTATCATTTTTAAAAAAAAAATTTTTAATGTTTTATTTATTTTTGAGACAGAGAGAGACAGAGCATGAACGGGGGAGGGTCAGAGAGAGGGAGACACAGAATCTGAAACAGGCTCCAGGCTCTGAGCCGTCAGCCCAGAGCCCGACGCGGGGCTCGAACTCACGGACCGCGAGATCGTGACCTGAGCTGAAGTCGGCCGCTTAACGGACTGAGCCACCCAGGCGCCCCTGTTTATCATTTTTTTAAATAACCAAATTCCTTAAAGCTTACAAGGATCTAACAATCTAAACCATGTAAGGAAACTGGAAGGTTTATTCCCTTTGTGTTTAAGTCAAGATGTGGGGATTCATTTACACCTGCTGTCAGGGCTAAGAGATTCCCCTTCACTTCCTGGCAGGGATAGGAATTCACCTACACTTCCAGTCAACTGTAGGGACTCGGAGGGCTCTCTTACTTCTATTAGATCCTTAGATGTCCAATCAGGGAGGCTCATCTACACACAGGTGACCACGGTGCTGTTTGGAGTGGTTTCCAGAAGCAAACCCTTGACTGCGTTGCAGAGAGAATTGGGTGCTGGGCACGGGCTCCTTCCTTCAGATGAGCAGCTGGCCAGAGGCACCTGTCTCCTATATTCAAAATATATCTGGCTCCTTGTTATACCTACATGTCGTGCAGAGATATAACATGTATACTTGTGTTAAATGAATAATGAGGTTCTTATAAAAGTTGGGTAATTAATTAAAAAAATATTTCTATTTACTCTGAAAGAGGACAGAAGTTCAGCAACACAAATCTGGAAACATACTTCCATTTATTTTTTCATTTTATTTTATTTTTTTTTAATTTTTTTTTAACATTTATTTATTTTTGAGACAGAGAGAGAGAGCATGAACAGGGGAGGGTCAGAGGAAGAGGGAGACATAGAGTCTGAAACAGGCTCCAGGCTCTGAGCTGTCAGCACAGAGCCCGACGCGGGGCTCGAACTCACGGACCGCGAGATCGTGACCTGAGCCGAAGTCGGACGCTCAACCGACTGAGCCACCCAAGCGCCCCCATACTTCCATTTATTCACACATCTGCATGTTGAGAAATAGAGATAAACAAGAGAGATGAAGTCTTGGCCCCTAGTGGGTTTATATTCTCATTTGGAGAGGCAGACTCAAATAACCAAAACAAACACAAAAATTTTAATATGATCGGAGATTGTCATTAGGACCATAAAATAAACACGGCTGAGACTGTCAACTAGTTGAACCTCGGGGAAAGCCAAAGGCAGGATAGTTACTCTGAGCTCTGAGAGATCTGGAGGCAACCACGTGGAGATGGCTGTAGGCAGAAGGAACAGTGCAAAGACCCCCAGGGTGAAAAAGAGCCAATCAAGTTGAAAGAATGAGTACAAGGTCATTTCAGCTAGAGTACAGTGTGTGATGGGCTAAGGGTTACGGGACCCAGATCAAACAGGGCCTGTTGGTTTCAGTTTTATTTGAAGATTAATGGGGAACCACGAAAGTTTCAGGCAGACTATGATGTCAAGAATGACATTTTCTAAGACAGTTGTATGGAGGATGTGAAGGCGATCTGGCTGTGACATCTGTCACCCCATTGATCACCAGGGTTGATTCGGCTGATCTGGCTGGCTAGGTGGGTGTCCCCTTCCTCCCTCACCGTTCCATGTGCATCCCTCCGGAAGCTGTGTGCTCTGTCGAAGAGGACAACCTTCCCCGATAGAGGAGGACCATTCTTCGGTCAAGGGTATACGAGTAGCTGCGCTCCCCTGCTAGAACCTCCAAACAAGCTCTTAAGACAGTTGTATGGAGATTAGATAGGATAAGAACAAGAATGGAAGCAGGAAGACCACTCAGGGAACCAGCACAGTCCCCGGGGCAAGATGGTGGGCGGTGTCCAGGAGATGAACCAGAGGGGATAAATGGCAAGATCATGTTCTGAAGGTGGAATTGACAGGAAGGCATCATGGATTAGATGGGGTGGGTAGGAAAAGCAAAGGGTTCAGAATGATTTCTCCTTCTTTTTGGCTTATTAACTGGATGGATGTGGTGACATCTATCAAGGAGAGGAAAATCAGAGGGAAAACAGGTTTGTGAGAGAAAATTAAGAATTCCCTTTTGGATATTTATTATTCAGAAGGCTGCTAGATACACAAGTTGAAATGTCAAGTAGGCCGTTGGATGGGGAGTCCTCAGCACTGGAGGAAAGCGAGCACAAAGCCGTGTTGGCTGTAGCACTATCTTCCATGACAGGGTTGCCCTTCCCCAGGCACCACTGTTGGTCCTTAGAAGTTTCCAGCCAAGTTATCCCCACTTCTTCAGGTGACCCAGGTTTGCTTCTTGATGACGAAATATCCCTGAGTTGTTAAGAATGTGTTTGCCTCTTAGACCCCAGAGTCAGCGGTAGTCCCCAGAATTAATGAACACCCAAAGCTGTGACTAGGGACTTATGTATAAGGTGTAATGAAACAAACTACCAAATGTCTAGTGCACAGAGGGTACATAAAGTTTTGTTGAATGAATGGTTTCCTGTAATGTCTTTACTTTTTATTGGGGTTAGCAAATATGAGTCTAATTTTCCCTCAAGTAAAAAAAAAAAATTATTTATGGGTCTGCAAGCTAGACCTATGTTTCTCAGACCTTAATGAATTGAAATAATTCTATTAATCATTGGGGGTCTTGTTTTTGTTGTTGTTTTTTTTTTTTTTTTTACATTTATTTATTTTTGAGAGTGAGAGAGAGCGCACAAGTGGGGGAAAGGCAGAGAGAGAAGGAGACACAGAATCGGAAGCAGGCTCCAGACTCCGAGCTGACAGCACAGAGCCCGATGCGGGGCTCAAGCTCACAAACCGTGAGATCATGACCTGAGCGGAAGTCGGACGCTCAACCGTCTGAGTCACCCAGGCGCCCCTGGGGGTTTTGTTAAAGGCAAGTTCTGATTCAATCAGTCTGGGCAGTACTTGGAGATTCCTCATTTCTAACAAGCTCTCGGGTATTGCTGAAGCTGTGGGCTCTCAGTTCCCACTCTGAGTAGCAAGGAAATATACTCAACCTACCATCTTCTATTTCATCAGGCAACTTGCTCTGAAGTGGACATGATCAGGTAGGCAAGGCTCCCACAACCAAGTGTGGCCAGTGATGTTTTTGTCTCCTGTGGACTTTGACAGTAGTTATTTTTGATTTAATCATTTGACACCCAGTGTTTATCACCATGTTGTTGGTTATCATTCTATGCTGTCTTATTTTCCAAACAAAACTAAAAGTGCATAGAGAGCAAGAATACATCTCTGTCATTTTTTCTTTTTTTTTTTTATTACTGGCCCCAAAACTCCACTTCCCTACCTGGACAAGGTAATGGCTCAAGCAATATTTGTTGACTGATTAATGGATTTCCCCAGTAGGGAGGGACCCATTAGCATTAGCTAGACTCATACCGAAATAGCAATATGGCTTTTTCTATGAAGCCTAAAATTGAAATCAGATAGATTTATAGTCATACTTACATGTAATAAAGACACAGAATGTGTACATCTGTGTTAACAACCTGGGTTAATTGCAAAACAAGATTCTTCTAAAAGTTGGATAACTGAATAAAGAAGTATTTCAGAGCACCTGGACCCTCTAACTGCTTCTCAATTACAAAAGGATTACATAAAATGGTAAATCCATATTAAAAACAAATTAAACAATAATCATGAATATTATCCAAAATAATAAAGTAACAGTGAGTAGCTGCTTGAAGTGAATTATCGGGAACATTTTCATGATTATTCTTTAATTAATTGCTCCCTAATCTGAAAGCTTCTCTGCCTCTCAGTATGCATGGCAGCCTCATACCGTACTTCCCTCCCCAGAACTCACCAGCAGCTGAACAGTTTGTTCGATACACCATGGCAGCGAAAAAAACATCTAGTTGTGTGGGATAACACTTATGTGTGGCTGCCGCTTGGAATTCAGTATGAATTACATACTGCAATTAATACGAAGACCACTGTCTGAAATGACAGCCGGCTCTCCAGGGGCCATCACTTCCCCCTTTGTGCTCACTGGGAACAGGGTTCCTGGCAGCCACACAAGATTGCTCCAGAACGATGAGGATGGCCAGCTCTGATCTCTGCCCAGCAGTGGATCTCGGAGATGCTGCTCCAAGGGGTGGCCCAGTCACAGGGACAGCTGAAAGGAAGTGTAACCACAGCTGACTTTTCATTTTTCAGAAGTGTCAATTACCCGGTCAGTCATTCTTTAATCAACACTTTCAAAGCATCTATTCTAGGTTAAGCACAGTGCTCGGCTCTAGATAGAGTTACGGTGACAGACTCTCTGTCTTTACGAGCTTGTCGTTCACTAACATGTAGCTCCGAGAGGGCCGGAGCTTTATCTGGCTCGCTCACGCTCTATTCCCCAAATCCAGGAGAGTGCTTGCTTTATAATAGGGCTTCAAAAAATATTTTCAAGTGAATGGATGGGTGAATGAATGGGTTTGGTGGGGCGCCCAGATGTATAAATGATTACCTTCTGGTTAACGGAGTACCTTGCATAAAATTATGCCCAAACTATAATTTACGGAGCCTCCACTAAGCCCTGGGCCCGGTACTCTCCTATCAGTCCTGCACACGATCTATTTTCATCCTTACAATGACCTCTGAGTAGCTGTGACCAGCACACCACCGCACACATAAGGAGCTGGTGCAAAGAACAGCCATGCATGGTGCTACTCTGTTAGCGATAAAGAGAGAACTCAGATTCAGGTCTGCTGACCCTAGAATTCTTAACTGCGGCCCTGCACTGCTCTCTCTCCCAACTTCAGACAGTCAAGAGCCTCCAAGTTGTGGGTCCAAATCTAAAAAGGAAAAAGGAAAAGTGTGAGTAATTTTCTGCCATGGGAATGCTCAACATGATGGCAAAAGCAATCTCTATCCTGTTGCGAAATTGCTCTGCTTTCCTCGGGGGAAACTCGGGTTTTTTTTCTCACAGCCTGAGCTCAAGGAAAATGCAGGAAGAAGACTGGAGCCGACTCATCCATTGGCTAGACGAGTCAAGATGGCAGTGCTCACCTCGAAGAGAATTCTAATTTTCATGAGCAGACAGAAGTCAGGTGGCACTCCCTCTTCAAGACAAGCTGCAGCAGAAAATGTCACCTTCAGCGGCTTTTAATACAGGGAATCTGCTATTGACAGCAGAATCGGGGGGTGAGGGCCAAAAACAGGTCAAGATTTTTTTTTAAAGTGACTTTTTTTTTTTTTCAGCGCGTTAATTTCCAGGTAGTATCGCAGTAGACAATTCTAAGTTAAATGACAAAAGAAGCAGGCTTCTGGATCATGATGTTTGACATCAGTCACAGACTTGTAAATTCTGAAGATTCCCTCTTCAGATTATTTACCCCACCACTGAAACTGGGAGCTGATTACAGAGCTGCCGGTGTGCTGGGGAAGGAAAGTCTGTGTGCAGAGCCAAAGTTGGGGACAGTCAGAGAACCTCCAAAGTCCAGAGCCCTCAGGATGGCAGGGAGACAACAAGCTAAAGAGAGGTGGAATGACACCCAAAACAAATGTCATCCCCCTTAAAATTGTGCTGGGGGCTAATCATCGTATACTTTTATCGTACGGTATCGTACACAGAAAATCCCTTTTCTCTATACTTCCCAAAAAATCCTCAGGCATTTGCCCCATTCCACTCCACTCCACAGACTCCAGGCCTGTAGTGAAACATTAACACTGAGGAGTGTGGGAGTAGGAGGGGTGTTTAATTGAGAGCCACTGAGAGCAGGGTTCTCAAAGTCACCCCCAGAGAAGCGGCACCTCCCAGAGCAGGGGTCTGCAAATATTTTTTCCGTAAAGGGCCAGAGAGTAAATATTTTAAGCTTTGTGGCCAAGAGGCAAAATTGAGGATATTGTGTAGGTACTTACAGAACCAGAGAGGAAGTCAAAATTCCACAGTGTTATTGATGAAATTCAAACTATAATGAGTATAATTTCTTCGTAATACGGATTTGCTAATGAGAAGAATGTAATTCTCTTTGTAGGGGACATTTCACTTCATTGGGGCTCAAAGCTAGTGTTGCCTATCGTGGAATCAAAGAACCACGATTAGCTTGTGAGTCTTACAAACACAGGTTGCAACATAGATTTGGCTCTTGGGCTAGTCCTGAGAACTTGCTAAAAATGCAAATCTTAAGGCTCTACTCCCTACCTACTGAATTAGAAAATCTGGGGGTGGGGCTAATTGTGTCTTAACAAGCCCTCCAGGTAATTCTGATGCACCCTAACATTTGAGAGCTACTGCTAAAGGGCCAGCTAGCCCCACCCACCCTGCTGTTACCATGGTAACAGCCAGTTCCCAGTCCTAGTCTTCAGCCCTACCTTCCTATTGACATCATTTTAATGACTTGGATGTGTATTTTTGTTTCAAAATAACCTTCTGGGGCTTGGGCAACTCATTTAAGAAACATGGCCGCCCATGCCTTCTCCGAGATTTCTGAGCAGACAAGCAGGACTCCTTTGGGAAGAGGCTCAAAGCCAGTGAGTAGAAACCAAGGCGCCAGAAGGATATATCCACACTTTGTTTTCCATAGAGATTCCTAATGGAAGTTGTGACCTTTCACCTTTTCACTTGCTACCTCAGAACTACCTTTGGCCAGTGAAAAATAGATGGAGGGGCATCTGGGTGGCTCAGTTGGTTGGGCTTCGGACTTCCGCTCAGGTCACGATCTCACAGCTTGTGAGTTCGAGCCCGGCGTCGGGCTCTGTGCTGACAGCTCAGGGCCTGGAGCCTGCTTCAGATTCTGTGTGTGTGTGTGTGTGTGTGTGTGTGTGTCTGCCCCTCCCCCACATTCATTCCCTCTCTCTCTCTCTCTCTCAAAAACAAATAGATGGGAAAGTGGGTGATGGGCATTGAGGAGGGCACCTGTTGGGAGGAGCCCTGGGTGTTGTATGGAAACCAATCTGACAATAAATTATATTTAATATTAAAAAAAACTTTAAAAAAAGAAAAACAGATGGAGTTACAATATCAGCACTGTTTCCTGGTTGAATTGGGAAACCTGGCAGTATAATCAGTTCGCGCAATTCCTGAATAATATTTTTGCAGCCAACTCAGAGGGAAGAATTATACAGACTGTCCCCTGGGTTCATTCTTACTGGCTCATCTTCTCTAATAAGCCACCTCAGTTTCTCCATGTGTACAATGGAATTAATCAAACCATACTAACAGCATTGTCTTGAGAATAAACAGGTTTGTGAAGGTCTCTGAAGTTGACAAATGCCCAGAATTATTAGTAGGCATTATTATCCTAACAAATTGACAAGATGATGTTTATGCTGACAGAGAGTACAGAGAACTTATTATTCACGCAGTATCTCTCCTGTGGCAAAACTGATCACTTTATTGTCCATCTGGCACCTTTGAGGCATAGGGAACTTTCTGCTAAAAATTCAGCTCTTTAGACCCATTGGACGGGCTATCTCTGTAGACATTTTAAATACGTTCCACACTGGCCTGATCCCCCCCTCCATCCACTCTCTGAAATTCAGATCAGAAAACAAAGGGAGAAGTGGAAGGGATATCGTCTCTGGAAGGGCTTTGGTAAGTCTTCCAGGAGCAGCTTCCAGATGTTTTCCATTAATATCAGTTAATTGAACAAATTAGGTGGATGACTAGGAAGCCATAGAGATCCAGACCCAAGTGGACAAGAGGTGGGATTTTAATTTTCCTGTTTTCGAATTATGGGGGTAAAGCCAGGAAGGCTGTAGATGTTTGAGGGGAACCCTGTATTCTCCTACTTTGCAATGTTTGCCTAAGACAAGCAAGGTACTCAACTCTGAGGGATCTCAGCACCCTTTTCCTCATCAGGAATCCTAATCGAGCTGAGCTTCAGTTCAGTAGATGCAAAGGAAAGACCCACCCAACTACACATCCGAATATGTTGGTGGATTACTGGAAGGCACATTGGAAGGAGAGTTTAGAAAATGGGTCCCAAGGCAAATAAGCAGCTCTACGTCTACTTTAAACATCTAAGACCTCAGAAGACAATTTGTTTTCACCAGCACGGGAACAAAGAAGGAAGTAACAGGGAAAAAAACGAACAACAACAAAAAACCCATAACTGATTAGAAGAAAGCAAGCCTTGGAAAGAACCCCATAGAATCGAGAGAACTATGTAATATTCTTAAAAAATAAAGATAAAGGGTGCCTGGGTGGGTCAGTCTGTTAAGCGTTTGACTCTAGATTTCGACTCAGGTCACGATCTCACGGTTCCTGAGTTCGAGCCCCACATCGGGCTCCACGCTGACAGTGTGGAGCCTGATTAGGATTCTCTTTTTCCCTCTGTCTCTCTGCCCCTCCTCTGCTCTCTCTCTCACAATACATAATTAAACTTCAAAAAATAAGTAAATAATAAAGATAGAATGTATACAGAGTTGAATCCATAACTGTCTCAAAAACTTTTACGTTGATAGATGATATTGTCGGTTGTTATTTTTAATCCCCACTTCATGCTGTGCTTGGCACTTAGATTATTTTTACAGTGATGTATATTTTGCATTTTCTATTCTTTGGTTAGGAAGCCAAGAATTCCGGGGTGCCTGAGTGGCTCAGTTGGTTAAGCCTCCGCCTTTGGCTCAGGTCATGATCTCAAGGTTCCTGAGATTGAACCCTGTGTTGGGCTCTGTGCTGACAGCCTGGAGCCTCCTTCAGATTCTGTGTCTCCCCTCTCTCTGCCCCTTCCCTGCTCACTTTCTGTCTCTCGAAAATGAATAAACATTAAAAAAAAATCTTTTAAAAAAAGAACTTCCAGAAAAACGTTTTTGCTAGAACTTACTTCTTTTCTAGAAGTTTTAGGCACAGGGTAAGTAAGCTTTGCTTCTTTCCCAGATTTAGAATCCTAAAATGACTTGGGCTAAACTACAAAGTTCCATGTGTCTCCATTTCCTCTTCTTTTCTTTCTTTTCTGTTTTTGTGAGCGGGGCCGGGGGCACGAGGTGGTTAAAAACCTTTTTGTTTTGAAATAATTACAAATTCACAGACAGTTGCAAAGGAATACATAGACAGCAGGTCCTATGAACCCTTCACCCAGCTTCTCCCAATGTTTACAATCGCGTCATTATATCACAATATCAAAACAAGGAAACTAACATTGGGACAATCCACAGAGCTTACTCAGAGTTTACCAGTTCTCTATGTACTTATTTGTGCGTGTGTGTGTGTGTATCTGTATACAATCCTATCACATGTGTAGCTTCATGGAACCACCACCACAATGAACATGCTTAACCATCACCAGGAAGTTACTTGGGGCAACTGCTTTATGGCCATACCCACCCCCACTCCACTCCATCTCTGACCCGTGGAAATCACCAATCTGTTCTCCATTTCTATAATTATGTCCATTTCTTCATTTGTAAATGGTCTTGCCATCTCATGTCTTGTGGTTAGTTCGAGATTTCCTTCACCAGAGCTGTTCTTATTAATACTTTCTTTTTTACTATATATAATTATAAAAAGTATCCACGGTCACTTTGAACATGAGTGGCAAAAATAAATAAATAAATAAATAAATAAATAATGCATGCAAAGAAAAGAAATGAAAAAAGATATCACCTCTGGAATCCCGTCACTCAAAAGATAAGTGCCATGCAATTTTAACATGTTTTTCTACACTCTCCTAGATTCTGGCTTTATCAGATGGAAAACTGAAGTTCTCAGAAGTCAGGGCTTGTCTGAGGCAGCATTGTTAATGTAGAATTTCCTTTCCATTTTGTATGAATTAAGGAATGCATTTGGACTCACGGTATAAAAAGCCCAACCAATAATGCCCTGATCGTATCGGGGGGTTTGTTTCTCACGTACAAGACAGTGGCAGGGTAGGAATGAGGCACTAGCTTAGGGATGCACCAGGGACGCAGTCTCTTTGTGTCCCACTGTCCTCAGCAAGTTGGATATCATCCCCAAGCTTGTAAGTACCCTTTAATCAATAACATTCAAAGTTTTCTCACTAACCTTCCTTTGTAGACTTCTGCTCAAATCAAGTAGGCCAGAACTGGGTTACACAGCTACTTTGGGCTGCAAAGCAGGGCAGGACGAATATCTGCTTTCCCAGCGTCTAGAGAAAACAGCAAGGAGAAGGAGGTTAGCGTCCACTTTCAGGCAGCTAAACAGCAGTATCTGTCACCTTTCATCAAATTCCAAAATCATTTGCATTTGAACTTTAAATACATGTTTCCGTGTGCGTAAAAAAAATTCTGGTCTGCCGTTTTCACTTTCCATATATTTCCATATATTTCATGTCAAAATCTCATGCAGTTACTGTACAGCAGGGGTCAGCAAACTATGACATGCATGCAGGGTAAAGCCATCCCACCCACTGCCTGCTTTTCCCAGCAAAGTCTCACCGAAGTACAGCTATGCTCATTCATTTCCACACCACCTATGGCTGCTTTCGCCCTAGAAGGGCAAGCTTTAGTACTCTTACAGAGACCAACCACATGGCTGGCAAGGCCTGACATGGTTGTTATCTGGCCCTTGACAGAAAAAGTTTTCCTACCTAACTCCACAGCATCTTTAATGAATGCTGATTTTCAATACAGTGGATGGATAGCCCCGAAGTTATCAAACCAGTTCTCTACCTTTCAATATTGACATTGTGCTACTTTCCACTAATGCAGAGAAAGCAGCGAGGGACAGCCAAGCACATAATTTTGCAAAACTCCTATTTCTTATTGTCATAGGAAGAGAGAAAGTATGGTGTAGGAGTTAACAGCATCTTCTCTGGAGCTTGACTGCTGTGTGCAGATCCTGGGTTTACCTATCATTAGCTGTGTGACCTTGAGTCTACAGGACTTAACCTTTATGAACTTCAGTTTTCTCACTTGCAAAACCTACCTTGGAACTCTTGTGATGATTATATGAGTTAATATGTGCCTGATGCTTAGAAAAATGCCTGTACATACTAAGTGCTGCGTTTATTAGTTATTATTTTTGTTGATGTTTTTTGTCCTTAGTATCATTAGTAGTCATGGGTTAAATCCCTAACAGTGGAATTGCCCGAAGAGTAGGCAGATTTTAAAACTTGTACAAGTTTGGAAGGAAATATGTTTTCCTATTTCTGAGCAACAGTGCGTATTACCTTTTGTAAAGAAGAGTTTTTTTTGTTGCTTTGTTTTGCCATAGTGAGAGATGTTTAATTGTATTGAAATGCAACTGTTATTCTTAAATTTGTTATTCTTTCATTATTAGTGAAATTAATCGATTTTTGCCTATTTGACATTTGAATTTCTTATTTTGTGAATTGTCTTTGTTTTTTCTCCTTTATCCATTATTTATAATTAAGATCTTGTTTAGGTATTGGAAAAATTTTTTATACATTAAGGATATCAACTCTTTGGTACCTAGACTTTTCAATTATTCCTTATTTTGTCTTTGTTTTTGAATTTTCTTTTTGATATTCATTAACTAAAATATTAAACTATAAGGAGTACAAACTATCAATTTTTTGTCTTTATGATTTTAGTCTTTAATTCCTGATTGGAAAGCTTCTTACTATCCTGGGATCCAATATGTATTCACTCACATTTTCTTTAATTTTTTAACAGTCTAATTTTTTGACTTTTAAATGTTTAATTCACCTGGAATTCATTCTGGAATATAGTGAAAAGCAGCAACCTAACTTTTTTTTTTTAACTGAATATCAAACTTCACAGGATTTGTTTAAAATCTTGGCCTGCTGACAAGAAGCATCACCTTTCATGTATGTTAAATCTCTTTGATTGATTTACCCATGTATGTATGTATATATACATATACATATATATGTATATATACTCTATTAATTAATAGAACTTTAATAATTTAATTATAACTTTATAATATATTTGTGTCTGTGTAGCTATTTTTTCTTTACCAATTTTTTAACTTTTTTATTTTCAAATAGTCGTAGATTCACAAGAAGTTGCAAAGATAGTAGACAGAGGTTCCCATGTACCTCTCACCCAGTGTTTCCCAGCGGTTACATCTTACATGGCTATAGTACGAGATCAAATCCAGGAAACTGACATTGGTACAATGTGTGTATGTAATTCTATGCCATTTTATCACATGTTTACATGCCTATAATCACCGCTGATGTGCAGATTTCTGCAACTACCACTGCAATCAAATTGAAAAGTGATTCTATCACCACGGTCATCTCCCCTGTTCTACTACTTTATAGTTATACCCCAGCTCCTTCCCTCCCCACTAGCCTGACCCCTGACTACCATCTCTAACTTCTGAAAACCAGCAATCTGTCCTCCATGTCTATAATTTTGACATTTAGGGAATGTTATAGAGATAGAATTATACTGTATGAACCCTTTGAGACTGGCGCTTTTTTTTTTTCTTCACTCAGCCCAATGCACTTGAGATTTATCCACGTTGTTGCATCTATCAATAGTTTGTTTTCTTTTATGGTTGAGTTGTCTTCTGTGGTAGGGATGTACCACAGTTTAACTATTCATTTATTGAGGGACATTTTGGTTGTTTCCAAATTTTGGCTATTACATGTAAAGCTATGAACAATCGTGTACAGGATTTTGTGTCAATATAACTTTTCATTTCTCCGGGATAAATGCCCAGAGGTGTGAATGCTAGGTCATATAGCAAGGCTATGTTAATTTTTCTTAAAAGCAGCTAAATTATCCTAAGAGTGACTATACCATTTACATACCCAGCTGCAATGCATGAGAGACGCTGTGTCTCCTCCATGTCAGAGGCATTTGATATTGTGATTTTTTTTTTAATTTCAGCTGTTTTAGGAGAAATGTAGTGAATGCTCATCATAATCTTAATTTGCATTTTCCTATTGGTTAGTGTTGTTCAACATCTTTTCCTGGGCTTGTCATCTATACAACCTCTTTAGTGAAATGTCGGTTTATGTCTGTTGCCCATTTTCTTTCTCTTTTTCTTTTCTATTTGAGAGGGAGAGAGAGAGCACGCAAGCTGGGGAGAAGGGCAGAGGGACAGAGAATCGCAAGCAGGTTCCATGTTCAGCACAGAGCATGATGCAGGGTTTGATCTCATGACCCCAAGATCGTGACCTGAGCTAAAATCAAGAGTCTGACGCTCAACCGACTGAGCCACCCAGGCGCCCCTATTGCCCGTTTTCTGATTGGATTTTTTTTTTAAGCGTTGAGTATGTAAAGTTCTTCATGCATCATAGATAGGAGTCTTTTGTCTAGACATGTGATTTATGTGATTTACAAATATTTTCTCCCAGCCTGTAGCGTATCTTTTCATCTTCTTAATGAGTCAGTCTTGCACAGAGAAAAAAAAATATATAGTGATTTTGATGAGGTCAAGTGTATAGATTTTTTTCTTGTAAGGATTGTGTGTATTCAAGAACTCTTCACCAGGTCCAAATCTGGTCCACAGAGTTTTCCTCATGTTTTCTTCTAAACATTTTTATAATTTTACAATTCACTTTACAATCTACTATATCTTAGGTTACATCTTATGTATGGAGTGAAGTTCTGATCCAGGTTTATTTGCTTATTCTCAATATAAACTCATAAGCTCTTATTTACATAACATGTTCCTCATCCCTTTTTCGGTGTACTGTTCAGTATTTTTTTTTTTTTAGCATATTTACCGAGTTGTGCGGTCATCACCACAGGCTCATTTTAGAACATATTTCACCCCCAAAAGCAAACTTGTACGCATTTACACCTCAGCCCCAGCCCTCGACAACCACAACTGTACTTTCTGGTTCTCCAGATTTATCTTCTCTAGGTTTTTCATACAAACGGAATGGAAGATTCAAATATGTGATCTTTTCCACCTGGTTTCTTTCACGGAGTATAGTGTTCTCTAGATCATCCATGTTGCAGCAGCACTTTATTCCTTTTTACTGCTCACCAGTATTTCTTTGTATGGGTGCAAATTTTGGTTATCCCTTCACAAGCTGATGGGCATTGAGCTGTTTCCACTTTTTAGCCATTATGAATAACGCTGCTAGAAATGTTCGTGTACAAGTTCTTTAAGATATTTTTTAAGTTTCTTTACTTATTTTGGGAGAGAGAGAGAGAGAGAGAGAGAGCACATGAGCACACGCAGGGGGAGGGGCAGAGAAAGAAGGAGAGAGAGAATCCCAGGCAGGCAACTCGCTGTCCGTGCAGAGCCTGATGTGGGGCTCAAACTCACAAACCATGAGATCATGACCTGAGACAAAAATCAAAGAGTTGGATGCTTAACCAACTGAGCCATCCAGGCGTCCCCTATTTACAAGTTTTATGCGGAAATATATTTTCATGTCCCTTGGGTAAATCTCTAGAATAATTGTGGATATGGTCAGATTTGTCCTGGAACTGTATTAAGCTAAGGGAATGATTCGCATCTTTGCAATATTCAGTCTTTACATCCAGAAAGATGGTGTGTTACTTCATTTATTCAAATGTCAGAACCTCCTTCCAATTCTTCCACTGATATAGGCCCCTCGACTAATGGAATGCTGTACAATACTTCTAATTAATTTTTGTAGACCTCCCTTTTGCCCACAAATCCATTCACTGTCTTGTACATGGAAGGTGCTTGCCAGGTGCTTGCCAGGCACTTTCTTTGGTGTTCAGGACGCAGCAGCAAAAAGATCAGGTAGCGGCTCTCATCGAGCGTACTTTCTAGTCAAACAAAGGGACAACTTGCCTGAAATCTTAAAATAGCTGGCAGAATGGCAGCACGAGTTAGCATAGTTAGTGAGCAAGACTGGGAAGTGGGGGACTTAGTGTTCCAGGCAGAGTCTGGGGCCATCTTTCCAATCCAGAAGGCCTCTGAGATGCAAATGACCCACAGTTTTTAGACTAACCTACTCCGGAGATTTTGTCCCAAACTGTCAGGCTTACAGCGCTAGGAAGAAGGCCTGTCAGGAAGAATGGGTAAGTGCAGTCTTTGCTGGTTGTAGGGCAGGAGATCAGGACTCTCAGATACAAAATGACCTGTGACATAGCCAATGGGACATACATTCACAATCTCAGCGTGAAGGATCCTGTAATCCCTATAAATTCCTAAGGTGTATCATTTATATTATGCTGGCTATTGGCCCATGGGATTGACAGCAAAACTCTAAAGAAATGTTGGGCTGTTTGTTTGGAGGGAGTGAGAAATGTGATAGGAATAAACATCCCTCTCTGAGCATGAGTTTGGAGAGAGAAATATCCCAAGCAGGAGAGAAGAGAGATGGCAGTGGCTACTTGTAGAAGACAAGGCGTGGGTTGCCTCCGTGGCTCAGGCAGTTGAGCACGCAACTTTGGCTCAGGTCATGATCTCATAGTTCCTGAGGTCAAGCCCCGCGTTGGGTTCTCTGCTGTCAGTGCAGAGCCTACTTCAGATCCTCTGTCCCCTCTCTCTCTGCCCCTCTCCCACTCATTCTCTCCCTCCCTGTCTCTTCCCCCCCCCCCCCAAAAAATAAATAAAACAAGAAGAAGAAGAAGAAGAAGAAGAAGAAGAAGAAGGTGGTGGTTGGCGGGATCTCTGAGCCCTGCTGAGCAGATGACGAGGAAAGCCCAGAGAGGCTGTATAGATGAGGAAGGGCCTCCAGCAAAGGGAGAAGAGGCACTTCCTTCCAGAGGCACAGGGCTCATGCCCCTTTCGCCTGAAAATCCGAGGAGACTCGGGGTGGAAGAAGGACCCACCTGGAAAACCGCCAAGAGGATTTTGCAAACGGTTAGTCCATCACCATCAACCTCATACAGAGACGCTGTGATGAGAAAGTGTTAAATAATCTGCACAATGAACACTTCCGATGTGACACTCAGGATGGAAATGCAGAGGGGTGTTTGAATTCAACGTGAGTTTATTAGCTGATTTACGGAGAGAAATATTGCATGAAATGTTTCTTCAAAAATGGACTCAAAGTGGGTTGAACTCTTGCTCTGTCTTAAAACAATATAGGTCTCTAGGTACTGATCCCTCTGAGAATAGTGAAGTTCTGAATACAAATAACCAGAGGAGAAATTCCCCTGGTGATCCTGAACCTTCTGTGAGTTCACTAATGATCAAGAGAAGGGAGTAAACAGTACCCTAACTAGGGCTGAGACAAGCGAAGGAAGTATTATAGACACCCATAAGGATAGAGCACGATAGCAGAAGATTTGCTTGGATAAGGAAAATGTGCTATGGTGAAAAATACGAGGTTCAACTGGGGAAAAGTGCCAGCTAATACCTCTGGGGCATTGTCCAGAGAAACAAGGTAGTTAATGAGCTAGAGAAACCTGAAAAGCAGTGTTGCTGAAAGAGGCCAGAGCAGAGAGAGAATAAGCAGGTAGGTGTTTGCTGTGTGATCCTGAAGGTCAACATGTTAAGTGGCAAAAGCAAAAATAAGAGCCAAAGACAAAGATCCTGGGTTGGCCAACCATGATGATAGCTAAGAGCATCTCTGAAAAATTATATTCTTGAAGAATACTGGTCCATAACTAGGTCAAGTTGTCCCCTGGCTCAAATAAACCAGTGTGTTCTTTTCCAGTTTTTAGGATGTTATCACACAAGGGTTCCTAGTTTCAAGGTTTTCTTCCCTAAGAAATTCCTGAAAATATTTGCTGCTTGCTATATTTCTATGTGAGAATCTATGTTAGAGGATTTGTGATGCAATCCAAAATCATCTTTATTTTAAGTTCGGTATCTCAAAATGTTCCCAAGAAGAGCTCTGAGATTTTCAAATATGCCACCTCCTGAAGAAGTTTGCGAGTCACTAATCCAAGTGAGGCAAAGTGCAGAGCAGTAGAAAGCCAAACTCAATAGCTTCTCGATGTTTTGGGACATTTTAATTTTACTGTTTTGTACAAAATGATGTTTCTGGTTACACAAGAGAAGTAGAAAGCACAGTGGCCTATTGACATTACGTAAAGGACCTGTCTCCAATTTCTATAGCCTTAAGCAAGAATATGAGGGATCGGAAGACAAGAAGGAACCTTTCAAAGCCATCTAGTACTCCCTTCAAATCACATCATTCAATACCAACTATTCAACATTATGCATCATTTAAATAGCGCATTAATATGTATTGTGTCCAAGAGGTTATGCAACATGCCCTTGAGATTTTTATGGCTGCAAACACAAAGAGGGAATCAAATTATCCAGTTGACTTTCTACATCCTTTGTATAAAGAGGACGTTCTCAGTCTCCACCTCACCTTGCGAGGTGAAGCATCACCCAGGAAAAGAGGACGGTAATTACCATTTTGCGGTGGTTTAGAAGCCATCTTGCTCAGAGCCGGAAGACTACAGCGACTTTTGATGTCTCCACATGCCAGTGGAGACGGGCCCAGATAATCAGAGAGCTGGTTCCATTGATGAAGTCCTGGAGCCTTTTAACTTCCTCCCAGCTGAGAAGCAGTGCTCTCGCCCCCCACCCCCCCAGCCACTGCCCCTCCCCAGTGCCCTCTGCGTTAGCAGACACCCTGCAGAAATTCCCTCAGGGCTTACAGAAGGACCTGGCAGAGTGTCTCTGAAATCTAAGACTTCTAAAGTAAGCCATTAAATATACGTTCTAATGTGCGGGCTCTTAGAGTGATGGCTGCAAATTACCGTCTCTTCTAATTCCCCTCCCTTGGGTCAGATGCTCAGTCTTCATCATAATATATTTATCTCTGTAAATGGGAAAAACATAATTTCATGGGGGGGGTGTAGGGGGGAAATGGAGCTTTAACACTGATTGATATCAAAATTTTCTATCATTTCATTAATATTAATGTCATCAAAGCCAGAAGTTTTAAGTGATTGGGAGGAATTTAAAGGAAATGTGTGACAAAGCCTTCTCACTTTTGTGAGGTGAATATATTAAGCTCTTATACAATTTGCTGTAAGTACTCAGAACTCCACCCACCTTTCTGTAGCCAAACCCTGATCTTTGGAGAAAGCGGCTTTGGAAAATAATAAAAATCAGGTATATTCTGAAACATTATCTCTGCTTTTTCTACGTATCATTTTCCAACATACCATACCAATATTTCACCTCTGTAAAAAGCTGTGTAATCAGTTTACTGTGTCTGTCAGGAAGTGATGTTGGCATCTTTCTTGACAGAAAAATATTTGTGATGCTTTCCTGAGGTAATGATACTTCAATTTTCTTCAGTATAAAGAAGCCAGCTTAGAGAGTTATCAGTAAGACTTTACAGAAATTCAAAACTAAATTTAGTGTAAAAACTGTTGCATGATTTTCACCGTCAGACAGAAAACTTACATTAAGGTTCTTTTGAGCCCATTTTAATCATTTAACATGTCTTTTGTGGTTCTTGTAAGATCAGGGAAGTTCCATCAGGTGCAAATATGCCTATTAGTGCCGATTTACTGGCTTTATGTATTTAGACATATATTTGCTTTGTGATGGTAACCTGGGTGATTCGGTTTTCTCTTTTGCTAGGACTCTTAATACCTCGAAGAATAAAAATGCATTGTAGATGTTATGATGAGGTCATCTGAAAGATATGTGTCATAAAAAAATAATAATAATTGGGTGGCACCCTCTCCAAATGTGAGATTTAATTCTCCACGTGGCCCTTTGACTCCTAAGGATCTTGAGCCCCGACCATTAAGATTCCATGTTCAGTTAACTCAGCGGTGGGGATGCCAGAGCCTTGTGAGGCTCAGAGAGGCCCGCTACCCAAATTCCTCATAGTGGAGCACATTGTGGGACTCACCCAATGGTCACAACGGCATGGCTGGGGGACTGAGGAAACCCACGCTTACTTCAAAACATAATTACCTAGGGGCTCAGAAGGGAAGGGGGTGGGGCGCCTGGGTGGCTCAGTCGGTTGAGCATCCGACTTCGACTCGGGTCATGATCTCACACTCATGGGCCCAAGCCCCACGTCGGGCTCTGTGATGACAGCTCAGAGCCGGGAGCCTTGCTTCGGATTCTGTGTCCCCCCCATCTCTCTGCCCCTCCCCTGCTCACACTCTGTCTCTCTCTCTCTCTCTCTCTCTCTCTCTCAGAATAAATAAACATAATAATGAAAAAAAATTTTTAAAGAAGGGAAGGGGCTGACAGAGTGGAGGCCAGAAAGCCACTGCCATGTAGAATACAAAGCAATTTGAGAAACATCTCCCTGTCTCTTGTGGATCTGACCCAAACTTCATAGGTAGCCTTTACCCTCCGTCGCATCTCCAGTACCCAGCTCAGTACCCGACACATGATAAGGACTCTGTAACTATTCACCGTTACCATCACGACCGCTAACATCTGAATACAAAAGCACAAGCCTGGCTGCCTGTATCCCAAGAAAGCCCTACAGTGGCGGCTCCAAAATTTCGGCACAGAATATGCTTAGGGACAGTCATAGGGTGTGACAAGGAACACTGAGGTAGCAAGTACTCCTATTTTGCTTCTACACGTTCACTTAGGGGGACTTTCTGGGGTAGCAGAGGTAATGGGACCAGAGCGCCTCTTCCTCACAGCTACTCCTCTAAAGCGCCACCGATGATCTCGTCTCTCGCTCACAGCTACCTGAAAAGAGAGGAGTTATAAATCACCCTTTACAGACAATACAACTACATCCGGACACTTAAGTAATATCACATGCTCCATATCACATGGCCAGAAGGGGCCAAGTTACTCGAGTAGCAACAGGTAATCCAAAAACAGAGTAATTTGGCCTTTTACAAAGCCGGATCCAGGACTCAAATCCACCAAAGTGGTTTTTTAGACAGATGCATACACCTGAAATGTGATGGAGTCTAATTTCCTCTTCAGTGTGAGCTAAAACACCATGCTGGCTGCCCTACGGTAAGAAATGCCTATCTGGCCACAGATGTTATACACCTCTGGGTTCATTATTTGAAAATATCAGTTAAAAGCAAAATTCTCTCTGTGTCACTCACGTATGCACACACACGGGCAAAGATGGGGATCTGGTCCCTCATCCCTAAAGTGGGAGGTCTGGACCAGAGCAGGGTCTCACCAAGTTTGATGTGCGCAGGAAATCATCTGGGCATCTTGTGAAAACGCACATTCTGATTCAGTAGGTTTGAGACGGAGCCCAAGATTTTGCCATTTCTAGCAAGCAAGGTGCTGCTGCTACCACTCCACAGATGACACCGGAAGAGGCCCCTTCCTGTTGCAAGCGTCTTGGCATATCTACCATGCCCCTACTCCCTGGTCCCGACACCTATCAGAGGGATCATGTCCATTACTGCTCACCTGCCCAGCTGCAAGCCTTCACTCCGCTTACCCACTTATCCAAATCTCTTCCAGGCCTGGGGTGGGCTCCACATCCATGAGGTATTCCTTAATTCCTTTTTTTCTCCCCAGTGGTCATTTTCTTCTAAAGACCCCAGCATTAGAGGTTTACTCTCTTGCCTTGCATCGGTCACTAACGATTTCTGGATGGGATCTAACTAAATTATAGGCTAGTAAGGACACGTCCCTTCATTCTTTTCTCTCAGTAAGAATGCTTCCAAATGGTCACCTTTTTTTTCAGTCTTAGTTCTCCGTACGCATGTCATTCCTTGGTGGCCTTCCCTGAATGCCCAATCTAAGTTACTATACATCTCAACCATGATCTCGCGGTCCAGGGGTTTGAGCCCTGCGTTCAGCTCTGTGCTGACAGCTCAGAGCTGGAGCCTGCTTCAGATTCTGTGTCTCCCCTTCTCTGCCTGCCACACCCGCCCCCCACCAAGTCACGCACTCTCTCTCTCTCTCAAAAACAAACATTAACATTTTTTTTTAATTGAAAAAAACAAACAGAAAATGCTTTGTGGATCCATCAGAGACCTGTCACCAGAGCACTAATCTTGGGACTCTCACGTGTCTTTATTCTTGAAAACCAATTCCTTGTCTGTGTTCCTTCTTTCCTGCTGGGTACTCACAGCGGCCCACATCACAACTAATTCTGAAAGGAGACCAGACATGTGAGCTCCTATCAGTTTCCAGTAAGTTTCCAGCAGGACAAATCTCTTCTCTCACAGAGCTTGTAGATTCTAAGAAGTAACAGGAGAGACATACCTGTGGACATTTAGGATCCGTTTGGGGAACACAGGGCAAATTTAGATGTCATCTTTCCTTGGTTTCTCCACTGACGGAGCCCTCTCTGTAAAGCCCTTTCCTAGCTCAGCTTTGATCTGCTCTCAGGCCTGCCAACACACCCGTTTCTCATCTCAGACCTCAATTATTTTATAAGACATACAATCTGGCTTTGATAGTGTACATGGAAAACGGTAGAAAACGCAGGCTTCAGGGGGAAATCTGAATGTGCAAAAATGAACCCACTTATTAGAGAAAACCTCCCCGGTTGGTCTCTAATCAAGAGCTTAGTGATTTGTAATGTTAAGAATGAATGAAGCCGAAGGCAGAAGCGAAGGCTGCTATTGCCATGTGCCATTTATCTGCAGCGGAGGTAGAGACCCCGTCTCCTGTGTTCTAAGGAATGCTCTGTAGACTTTTCCTGATCATCATTGCCTTTCCTCTGTAGTGAAAGCTTTTGGGCTTGAACTCTTTGACACCCTTCAGACACACAAGAAATAGGTTTGATCGTGACCTTGACACTAGCATGAGTTTACCTGTTTGCAAACTGAAGTTCTAGAAAGTGGCGCTGAGTTCAGTCTCTCGGGGGTTCATCTATGGGACTCGGAGGCGGAGGCAGGCACCCGTCCCTCCCCCAGGGCAGTGTTGCACGGGGAAGGGCTAGAAACGCCAACCGCGGAGCCTCTAACTGTGAGAAAACCCAAGAGCCAGGGCCGCCTGGCTGTGGAAATGCTGTTCCTGCTCCCTCTAGGGTCTGCTCAAGCTTTTTCTGCCTCTTCTGTTCCCAAGGAAATCTAACGAGGCCTTAACGTACTGTCGAATTTCACATTTTCTATCAGGCTTGTTTATCTTTTACACATGCCATGAAAAACACCTGTGAGGCTACCAAGGTATGTTGTGTTGGAGTTGCAGATAGAAGGTAGGCGGCCCAGGGTGCCTGGGAGGCGCAGTCAGTTAAATGTCCGCCTCTTGGTTTTGGCTCAGGTCATGATCTCACGGTGCTGTGAGTTCAAGCCCCGCACTGGGCTCCACACTGTCAACCTGCTTGGGATTCTCTCTTTCCCTCTCTCTCTCTCAAAATAAATAAATAAACTTAAAAGACAAGAGGCCCAGTTAAATCTGAATTTCAGAGAAACAACAAATCATTTTCAGGTTTATGCCCCCAGCAATATTTTTATTTGCTAAATCTATTGCTTAGCTTATCGCTTGCTTTTGTCACGCTTTAGTCTGTCATGTTGCCTCTTACTGGCAGGTGTACGAGGAGGGTGAAGGAGCAAGAAGGAAAGAGGAGGAATTTTATGCCCTGTGTCCAGCCTTGGGATCACAGGTTCCTTCTCCTGCTTTCGAGATGACAGAAGAGGGCTTGAGAGGCCTTCCTGTGATATCCTCAAACCTTCCAGGCCAAAGAATGTTCTCTTGGTCGTGTTTTCACAGACTTCGAATTTGACTGTAGAGTGGTGTGAGTTTGAAAGCTGGGTTCTCCAGCAAAGTGAAATTAAAGAGTCCCGGTGAACCGCAAAGCGAGGAAAGCAGCCACAGAGAAAGTGTCTCCGTTCTCCTGGACACAGCAGGCTTTCGTGAGTGACACTGGTCCTATGCCACACGGATGCCACAGTTCACACACGGCAGCTGATTGTGTAACTCCGTTCCGTGGAGGTTAAGTGCAGATACGGTCCCATGTGGATCCTGGCGAATAGGAACAGAATGGGAGAGTGAGGAAAACAAACTGGGAGAAGACGTTAGGACTAACAAGGTTGAAAGCTAAATTTAATGAGTGTTTACCGCGTGCTACGCATTAATTTACAGGAACTAAACTTGTTGATTCCTCACGATAATGCTGTGAGGTAGGTGTTGGTGTCATTATCCCCATTACAAATGAGGAAACTGAGGCAGCCGAGATCAGGTCATTTACTTACTTAAATGAAGTAGCTGGTTAGGGAGGATACAAACTGGTTCCAGAACCCACTACACCAAACTACCTCAATCTCCTTCCTCAGCCTGAGCCATCTGTGACAGCAGGGCGTGCGGAGAGGTCCCAGTTGCTGAGCTGTCGACACAAGCAAACCTGTCCCCCCTGCAAGCTTCCGGAGACCAAGAGGGGCCTGTGTGGACCCCTGGCCGGGCATCTTCTCCACTGAGCAGCCCCGGGAGCCCAGATAGGGGAGCCAGGCCAGGCTGATGAAATGATCAGGGAAAGCAAATGGGTTGTGAATAAATGATGAAACTGAAAGAATTACATAAGGATTGTTTTTAAGAAAGAGCAAGAGCAAATGACAGGTTTCAGGTCAGAGTTTAATCCAACTAAACG
The DNA here is from genome assembly GCF_023721935.1 of Panthera uncia. Taxonomy (NCBI): domain Eukaryota; kingdom Metazoa; phylum Chordata; class Mammalia; order Carnivora; family Felidae; genus Panthera; species Panthera uncia. The sequence continues at coordinate 55,364,480 of NW_026057586.1, read as the reverse complement.
AAGCTCATCTGTTTCCTCTTCTTTTTTTTCCCAAGGCCTTCATTGCCCTCTTGCTACAACATGTTTCAAATATTGTCCTGAGCTCCGAGTTCTTGAGAAGCCAAGGAATGACCACGATTAGGTAGCCTTAGCCTGTTAGTCCTTAGCAGGGTGACAGGGGTATCCCACAATCCCAGAAATCATCTCTACTGAAATGGCCAGTGAACTTAGGGAGAAAATAACTCCAGAAGGGCCAAGATCATCACTGTTGCTTTAAAAATAACTCTACGTAACTCAGAAACCCCTAGGAATGTATGTTGATACCATATTATTACAGAGGTTAAAGGACCTTGCTGGAAACAGATGGGATCTATCTGATTTCCTCTGATACCCTGAGCTAACAACAAAGAAAATTACTGAAGGTGGTAACACTCAGGTTAAATGGAACAGTTCGAAGTTCCAAAGAACTCAGTCTGGAAGGACGCCTCTGAGTAAGAAATCATAAATCTTAATGCAGTCACCAACATAGCTAGAAAAACTAGCTATGTCCAAGGCCTGTTCATCTAGAAAAGGATTCTTCTCTTCTCCAGATCACTCAAATGAGTTTTCAAGGTACAAATGATGGCTATAATATATGCAGAAATTAGAAACTGTTAATGACTTAATCCCTCTGAACTCCTAATGAAGTTCTGCAATATTATCCTCTGTATACAGCTTAGCGCACGGAGGCCCACAAAGGATAGGAGTCACCACCCGTGGTCCCCTGGCAGCCAGCTGTGTAATAAAATGAGATCTCAGATCCTGTCTTTGTACAAAACACCAGCTTATTATTGACATTCAAGAAATCTGGAAGCTTGGAGCCCAAAACCCTTTAAAGATGACAAGCTAGACTTAGTTATTTCTCCTTTGCAGTGATTTCTCTAAAAGGAAACAATCCAGTATGGAATTAAAACTCTCCCTTTATATGGCTTATTTTCTAGCATTCAAAATCTGAGCAGGAATAGAGAGGTGGAAAGAGGTGTGCTGGGAACACTTTGATCGTCATCCAGATGCATTATTTGCTTGGAAAGGGTATCAGAGGTCACCTTTCAAACAGGCAGGTGCAGGGGTTTCCTTTAAGGAAACACTTCTCCTTCAGCCCGGCCATCACTCCACAATCTCCACCTCATGTAACATGGTCCACATTTATATCATTGAATCTGTAAGTGTTAGTATCCTTAGTGTTCTTTTGGGAAAGTGTCTGCTTGAGCTTTAAACACAAGTGAATGCTGTGTATGTGAGGAGGAACAATCTTGTCACCGGAACTGTGGCCAGCAAAGCCCTCCTGTGTGGGTTCTGTGGATCCTTAAACAGCAAAACTCAGTATATCCAATACCCACTCAAAACCACCATCGTCACAAGATTTCTGTCTGGACCCCAAAGTTCAGACCGCCCTTGTCTGTCGTCTGCTCTTCTCTTCCTTTCTTCCTGAATCCTGGCTGCCTCACTTCAATAGATAATTAAAATCTTTCTTACTTTCTCAATACTCCGTGGGGAAATTCCACTTTGAAATTCTCTTTTCCCTGTCATTTTTACTTTACAGTTGGGAGGACAGGGATGAGCTAGGAAACAGGATCTCTCTCTCCCTCTCGCATTTTTAAAATGACGTAGGGAGTTTGGACATCCTCCCTACCCCCATCTCCCCTCTTTGATCCTAACCCTGATTCCTGGAGAATTATAGTTTTCCTTTTAATGCTTGCTGATTACCGCCCGGGGTGGGAGCAGGACCGGCTGCCCAAGGAAGCGCCCCGGAGAGCCGATTCTAATCTCCGCGGAGCCCCAGCTGCCCCGCGTCGGGGGGGGGGGGGACGCCGAGGTCCCCAGGAGGCCGGTCACAAAGCCCGGTTCTGCCGGAGCGCGAGAGCAGCAGACACTGGCTGCCCCGGGCCCGCGGTGCGCCCAGCGCGGCGGGGGCGGCTCCACTCCGCCGGCCCGAGTTCGCTGGGGGACAACTTACTGTGCTCGCTGTGCGTCCACACTGCAAAGTCCCAAGCGGGAGGGGGAGAAACAGCCAAGGCTGTGTCGTGTCCGAGAGTAGAGGCAACAAAAGAGGAAAGGGGAGAGGGAGGAAAGGAGGGAGGGCGGGCCGGCTGGAGACGCGGGCACTGCCCCCTCTCTCTCACCCAGAGCGCCCCTCGGATGCTGATGGGGAGACCCTCCAGGAGAAACGGCCCTTTCTTGGGGCCCCCTCCGACCCGCTGCTCAGACAGGTAGTTGGAGGGAAAAGAACAAAGCTCCCAGGGCAGGCGGGCGGCGGTCCCGGGGCGCCCCGGGGGCGGGGAAGGCAGAGGCCGAGGCGCCGCGCGCCCCGCGCTCCCCGCCGGCGCCCCCCGCCTCCCACCCCGTGCCCGGGGCCCCTCGCCGGCCCCCCCATCCGCCTCCCCTCGCGCCTCCGGGGCCTCCGGGAAGCGCTTCCCCCGAAGGCACCGGCGGCCGGCTGCGGAGGAAGTGGGGGGAGCGCAGGGAGGGCGGCGCGGCGACGGGGGGCGGGGAGGGGCAGCGCCGGGGAGGAGGCGGGGGGCGGGGCGGGGGGCGGGTGCGCCCCCGAGCAGCGGAGTCGGGCCGGGTACCGACTGCCATCCTGCCGCAATTTCCCTGTGTCATGGCTCCGGTCTCTTAGCAACAGCCGCCAGTCCGGCCGCCCCGAGCAGCGCCAGCCGCCGCCGCCGCCGCCGCCGCCGCCGCGGGCTCAACTCCACCCGGCGGAGCCCGGCGCGCCGCAGCCACACAAAAGAGGCGCTGGGGCCGGCCCGGGAGCGCCGCGGCGGGGCTCGCCGAGAGGCGCAGGAGGAGCGGCGGCGGGGAGCACGGCTCCGAGGCAGGATGCGGGCTGCGGAGGACCTGACACTTCTTGGAAACTCTTGGAAATGGCTCCCGCCACGGCAGCGGGGGGAGCTGCGAACCTGGGGCGGGCGCTCGCCCCCGCTGGGCTGCTGAGCCGCGCTCGGCTGGAGGGCCCCGAGGCGCTGTCCCTGCGCCCCGCCGTCGGCTCGGGCTGAAAAAGTTTCTCCATGGTTCCTTTGTGTCGCCCGAGCGCCCGTTCGCCGGCCCTGAGCTGCCCCAGCCTTCCCGGGTAAGTGAGCGATATTGTTTGCTTTTAGTGCTGCCATTTTGAGCAATTCCGTGAGTCCTCAGCCCCCGAGCCGCCCCTCCCCTCACCTGCGGCCCCAAGCCCCGGTCCCCGGGCTGCTGCTGTTCGGGGAGAGTCGTTTTCCTAGGCGGGCTGCACGGGATGCGCTGCCCAGAAAAAGCGAGCTCGGGATTGCCCTCACTTCGCTCCTGCCTCTGTTCTTTCCAGAGGCGGACTCCCAGCTGCTGCACTCATGTGACTCCAACAGAAATAAGCAGACCCAAAAGCAGGGCAAGGGGTTCGCTGTCCAGCCAATTAGGGAGTGGGGGTCGAGGACCTGGATTGAGTCCCGGGCAGGGCGCTCCCAGCCTGTGGGCTGGGAGCCTCAGACGCCGAGTGGAGCTTAATCCATCATGAGCAGAGAAACTTGAATGTCTCTCTTGGAAGCAGTTGTATTTTTAGACATCCCTCCTTTGCTTTCCCCCATGCTCCATTCCTTAACCACGGAAAGACCAGCACCAGGCAGTAAATTGCGAGGGCAGCCAACCTCAACTGCCAAGTTTGTTTCCCTTCATTATGTATGAAGAAAAGCCTCAAAGGTGGGTCTTCCTTGCCATCTGACTTTTGTCAGTATTTCACGTCAGATGGCAATACATTACAATGGAGTTCAGCTTTCAACAGAGCTGAAGGAATAATAAACTAGGGAGTTAATTACTAGCTATTAAACTAATTTTAAAGATCTGTAAACGATTGCTGAAATCCATTCCAATTTTCTTTACATTCTGTCTACCCAAAGCCAAAGCCGCCTTATTGGGGAGAAAAACAGGTGGATACCTTCTTTCCCAAAGATGCTCAGCATTCTGGTGCACCTTAGCAATGCCCAACAAAACGTTAGCCCTTCTCTCCTCTTGGAGAGCCACTGTGCCAACTGAGTCTAGGTTTGTTTCTAAAATGTCTGGCTGCTAAAACCTTAAAATAACTGCAGATCTCCAGATTATTGCATTAAAGATGCTGTAGTCTAGGGATCACTTAAAACAGCAGTCTCTATGTTACAACTACACAATAAATGTGCTTATTTTGGGGGATGACAGATGAACAGTAGCTACTCTTTTTTTTTTTTTTTTTTTTTTTTTTTTTTTTTACAATCTGTTTGTACTTACTGGTGCAGCCTCTTTTTAAAACAAAATTGTAAAGGCTTATAGATGTATTCTCCACGAACCCCTCTAACCTACCTAGTATTTCTCTTTAGTGAAAACCAACTAAGTTCCAAGGAGACATTGATTTGCAAACATTGCAAAGAGATGATTACCATTTGCTTTTCCACCAGTGGAGAAAAGATTCTGCCTATATTGATGTAATGGAGGGGATCAAGGGCCAAAGCTCTTTACCCAGGCACCAATTAAAAGCAAAATTCTTCCTAAGTAATCCCACATATTCAAAGGGTAATTTATTCGAAAACATGAATTATTTCATAAAGGGCAAAATACCAAAAGGCTTCTGAGTGGTATCTGAGCCTTTCAAATTCATACAATGCCCTTAATTTTAGCATCTCTATTATAGGAGAGAACACAACCAATGGAACAGAAAATGTTTTACTCTGGGGATCCAGCAGGATTGAAATTTTTAGAAGCTCACAGATATCTGCAAAGACACATCTGTGCATTTACCTACCTGGGGTTTATTATATTAAACAACCAAACTTTCTATAGGATAGTCCATGGATCCTTGCCACCCTCCCTTCCTAAACACGACCTCATGAGAGAAAGATGAAGAAAACAGCTCTCACTTGGGGAGAGGTCATTCTACAAATCATCATTATTATGTAGACTGCTGCACCTAATTAATTGCCTATTCATTTGAATATTGGGAATCTGAAGAGTGCTGTTGGCACATTAATAAGGGGTCAGAAAGCTATTATGGCAGAGTGGCTATTTTTTTTTTTTTCTTTTTAAGATTGTAATTTTCCCACAGGAGGAAAAAAAAAAAAGGTCTTTCTCTTAGAGATTCTAGGGGACTTCTTAAATTCCCTGATGAGGTTTAGCACATGATACCTTTAAGGGAGTTCCTCTGAGGGAGGAGAGGAGGCCAGAAGGAAGAGCTCAGTTACATAACCAGTTACCTAAAACTAAATATTCCACCCCAAGAAGCTGTCCAGATGTTGCAAAAAAAAGTGATGAGGAAAAGGCTGCTTGTCTTTAGCTGTAGGAACATCAAGAGGTGGGAGACAACTTTCGAAAGGGATTTATTATCAGAGGATTGACGTAGTTCTGGTGTTCTCCCCGAAATGAACTCTCCATTAATTATCTGCAGTATATAAGCTGTCTGCCTGCCAGTATGTGACCTTTCATTTTCATCCAGTGATGAAAATTGCTTTTGTCATTATAAAACAGTAACTTTTGTGACTGTTTTAGTGACTTTGAGCTAAACATTGACAAATTCCTCTGCTTAGAGACTTGAACCTCCTGAACTGCTCCCTTGGGCAATCTTCCTATTCCCACAGGACAAAGGGAAAGGCTTTTGCCACGAAAGTCCTCAACCACCTCTTTGAGCCCCCACATTTAGTTTCTACTAATGGTCAGCCCTCCTTCAGCTGCCAGCTGGGAGGGTTTGAAATGAGCCTTGCTGGAATATCACCTACAGAGTGTGTGGGATGAGGGAGGGGGAAGAAAGAAGGCGTTCTCTCAAATTGTTTTATCACCTCCTATCAGTGATTGCAACAGCGTTTCTCGGCCCTAATCCATCTACCCCACCCCCTGGCCTCTACATTCGGCACTCCAGTTAGTGGGTAGCCCTGGGCTGGGGGGGGGGGTACACATGTGGCGAGACCTGGGAGCGGGACAGTCGCAGCGCGTGGGATGTTGCTGCAGCCAAGCCTATACCCTCTGACTGTCTTCTTCTGCTTTGCAGCAGGAGGAGGTGGCCGAGCAGCTAGTGGGCAGTTGGCGCCCCCCACTACTCAAGCCTCCGCCCCAGAAACTAGCCGCGCACCGCACGGGCTCACCATGATCGCCACCGGTGGCCTACTGAGGATTTCTGCCAGAAAGCAGGATCCCCTCCGGCCCCCAAGCCAGGTCCCCAAACGCAAGCGGAAAGCCAAAAAAAGGCGCAAGAACGACGTGGTGGTGGTGAAAGGCAAGCTAAAGCTGTGCTCCATCTCGGGGCTCATTGCCCTCTGCGGGATCCTGGTGCTGCTGGTGGGCATAGCCATGGCGGTGGTGGGCTACTGGCCCAAGGCCAACGGGGCCAATAGGGAAGGGGGTAAGCAGCTGCCGCCCGCAGGCAGCGGCCACCGCGTCCCGACCACGGCCAGTGGCAGCAGCAGTGGGAGCAAAAACCGGTCCAGGAGCCACCTGGGGACTCCGGGGGGTGTCAACTCCAGTTCGGTGGGTGTGCCCCGAAGCACCCCTCCAGCGCGGTCAGCCTCCCCTTCGTCTTCCTCCACGTCCGTGGGTTTCTTCTTCCGCATCTTCTCCGGATACCTGCACTCCGACAAGCTCAAGGTCTTCGGGCCCCTCATCATGGGCATAGGCATCTTCCTCTTCATCTGCGCCAACGCGGTGCTCCACGAGAACCGAGACAAGAAGACCAAGATCATCAACCTGCGGGACCTCTACTCCACCGTCATCGACGTGCACAGCCTTCGCGCTAAAGACCTGGCGGCCGCCGCGGCTGCGGCCGCCGCCGCCGCCTCCTCGTCCTCCGCCCCCACCTCGGCGACCCCCGGAACCGCGCCGCTCAACGGCTTCCTCAGCTACGTGCAGTCGCGGGGCCTGGAGCTGAAGCCCGGGAGCTGCGGCGGCGGTTCAGGGGACGCCTTCGGGGCGGCGGCGTTGCTGGCCAGGGGCTCGTGGCCTCACCCCTCGGCGCTAGGCGGGGGCGGTGGCGGGGCCAAGGAAGCCGCGTCCCCGCCGGACCTGGCCTCGTCTCCGCGCTGCCCGCGGGAGTCCCCGAGCCTGACGGAGGCCGTATACAGCATCTACCGCGAGCGCTCGGGCGTGGCTGGCCGTCGCCGGGCCGCCGCCGCCGCCGCCGCCGCTGTGGCCGCTGCCGCCGCCGCCACCGCGGCCGCCAGCAGCGGCGGCAGCCCGGCGCCCTGCAGCCCACCCGAGAGCTGGGGGCGCCAGAGCACCGCCAGCTCCCTCGTGGGCTCTTCGCTGAGCGCCTTCGCGTTACTACCCTTGCAAGGGGACCGCGACGGGGATGGGGACGGGGACGCGGAGGGCTTGAGCTGCAGCTGGCAGAGGCCGCCTGGGGAACGCGGCTCCCGGGAGATCCCAAGGGGCGAGCTCGACCTGAGCTTGACCGACCTCCGCGGCGCCCCGGGCTGCTCGCGTTGGGCGCCCAGCGAGCTGGAGGAGCCCGAGGGCGCGGCGGCGGCGGCGGCGGCGGCGCGCACCGCCAGGGGGCAGGGTGGCCGCCTGCCCAGGACCGGCAGGTACGCCGCCCTGCGGCGCCGCAGCACTAGCGGGCTCCCTGACTACCGGGCGCCGCCGTCCCCCGAGCCCCCACCCTCCCCGCGCAGCGCGGAGCTGGACTCGAGCCTTCTGGCCCAAGCTGCCTCCCCCTCCCCGCCCCTGCGGCTGGAGGACTCGCCCCCCGCCAGGCCGGACTCGCCGAGCTCCCAGTCGGACGACCCTTCCTGCTGCAATAAGGGCTACAGCCCCCTGCGGGAGGCTGGCACCTCTTTGGAGTCAGTTGTGCAAGCAGTAGCCAGTAAAAGTCCAGACTGTGAGGCCGCCACGGCCCCGGGTGTGGAGCCGAGCCCCCCGGAGGATCCCAGCCAAGGGCCACCTAAGGCCCAGCCACCTCAGCCGGTGCAGAGGCAGTTTACAAACAAGGAGAAACTCTTTATGATTTCCCGGTCTCATGCCATAGGGGTAGAGGATGGAGATCTGGAAAGTACTGGCATTTAGGGCAAGAGGGAGCAAGGGGGCGGGGGGGAGGGGTGGAGTGAGAAAACTGGGGAAATGCCCACTCCAATCGGCGAATTTAACATTTCCCTCTTTCCCTGTGGACTCATCCGAGGAAATCGTCCAATACCCAAAGAGCTGCAGAATGTTATCCTTGAATTGCGTTCACAAGATTCCTGTAGATAACTCCAAGCAAATTTTTTTTTTTAAAGCCAGCTAGTCTTTTATGTCCGATGGTGATTGTACGTTCCATGAAAACCAAATGTATTAAAAAGTCAGCAATCTAGTTCATTAGATAAAATTCTCTTAATTTTCTTAGGATCAAAATAATATATTTTTGACAGTAACTGTGCACTTTACTCCAACTTCCCACTCCCCCCTCCCTTCATTTCCCTAACCCTGTACTCTGCTGCTGGTTTTGTCCATAGCTGCTTGTGAATGACAAGCTTCCTTTCTCTTATGCTTTTGTGGAGCATGGAAGGGGTTGTCCGCAGTTCTTTTAGAACTGACCTTACTAGAGGAAGTCAAAGCCAGAAGCAGGAGTATGTCAGGAAAGAGCACTTTCCTTGCCCTACCCCACACTGCTCCAATAGCCCAAAGGCCTCTTTATTTTTTAAAAGGGTATTTACATTTTGCTACTAGGGTATCTGATGGAGAAGGGGAGGGGCAGCATCTAGATGGACTGTTACATTCCTAAATTCACTCTACCAAGTACACGATACTTTCTTGAGTATTATCATACGTGTATTGCAAATAGCGTTATTAAAAATCTTTTTTTAATAAAAGAAGTTTCCAAACAGTTAACCATAATATTGCCTCCTTTTGCCTTGGAACTAATGCTTCTAACACATTAAACATTTAACAGTTCAGCTGGTAAAATCTAAAATATTTTGCTATGACACTGTAATATGATAGTAGGTATCCGCCCCCAAAGTGCTCTGTGCTATCATGACTCCATCCATTTCCAGTATATTTTTAACTTTTAAATACAGGGTAGTATTGAACATTTGGGAGTTTCTCTTTCAAATAGAATGAGACATTAAATAAATAGTAATTTTCTATAATACTTCTAGTTTACCTCAAAGTATTAATTTATAGAGCACCAGGCTTAATGGCCCCTTTTCAGAACCATTTGACTTATTTGGTTTTGACTTTAAGTTCATGATCTCAAATCCATGGCCTACATAGGCTAAAAAGATAATGTTTTAATAATTTGGGAGATTGTTTACAGTTGATTTTATTAAAAGTCGGCTACTTACTCTTTAAGAATAGTAGACGAGGTACCATTTTGATGCCTCTTCCTTTGAATGTGAGAGCCGAGAATCTCCAGAATGGTATTACTTGCTTTTGGCCATTTGGAAATGAGGCCTCATTGTAGGAGGCTAAAATACAGATTTTAAAGGAAAAAAAACAGCCAAAGATGTCATGTTTGGTCTCCCTGGGTGAAGCAGTGAGTGGGTCCAGTGGAAAGAGTGCAGATTCAGGAGTGAGACTAGACCCCAGCTCTCAGCATTTGCTAGCTGTGTAACTTTGAACAGAAACAAATGCTGAGTCTCAGTCATTCGATCTATGAAATGGGGATAATGAGACATACCTCATAAAGGTATGAGAGTGTTGGACAAGGGGTTATAGGTACAGAGCAGAGTACCTGGCTCAGAGTGTGTACTCAGTAAATTGTTCCTGTAATTACTATTATCATTATAATAAGTTGTCTGCATGCACTATAGAAGAGTAACCCTTCCTTCAACTTGAGCTCAAGAAAGCCTGGCTAAAATCTGGAATATCCACTTATTATCTGCATAACCTTAGGCAAATCACTAATCCCTCTGGGCTTCAGGTGGATAATAGAATCTCTCTGATTGCCTTCAGCTCTAGAAGCTTTACTTCAATCCAGGGTATTTGTTTTGTCCTAGATATAATCATATTTGTACATACAACTTTGCAAAGTGAATATACTTCATAAACTACCATTTAGTGTAACTTTGAAAGGACCTAATTTATTTCCAGATTGGATCTGCATTAAGCTATTAACTCACTTTAAAGCTCTGGACTAATATATTTGGTTCTTCTGTATAGCATACATGAGCTTCCACTGGTAAGAGTGACAAGCAAGTGTAATGATACCTCCAGGCAGTGTTAAATTTCAAGCGTCTCAATATTGTTTTATCACACTCCCCCCGAATTTCTAATTTCCTTAGTTTCTTTTCTCCATCATCTTGCATATTGTGTAATACACTGGGTTTGATGGGCTGTTTTAAAGGGAAAACAGGGGCACCTGGGTGGCTAAGTCTGTTGAGCCTCTGACTCTTGATTTTGGCCCAGGTCATGATCCAAGTTTGAGATCAAGCCCCAAGTCCAGCTCTGCACTAAGCATGGAACCTACTTGGGGTTCTGTCTCCCCCTCTCTCTCTGCCCCTTCCCTACTCCTGGTGTCTCTCTCAAAATAAATAAATAAACATTAAAAAAAAAGGGGGGGGGAATAGGCTCCAGTGCTCTGAAATACTGTTTCTAGTCCTCAGAAAATGGACTGTAAGACATTTAGCAAATAATAAAGCCCTACCTCTTAGTTTAAACAGAAGTGGGCATAATAACATTTATCCCTTACAAACTTTAGAAAGTTCAATCCAACCAATTGACTAGACTCAACAATGCCAAGTGCCTGGTTATATGAAACAGATTAAACAGACACTTGTAGTTCAGAAATTAAATAACTTCAGGGGAGCCTGGGTAGCTAAGTCGGTTGAGCGTCCAACTTAAGCTCGGGGCATGATCTCACAGTGTGTGGGTTCAAGCCCCGCATCTGGCTCTGTGCTGACAGCTCAGAGCCTGGAGCCTGCTTCAGATTCTCTGTCTCCCTTTCTCTCTAGCCCTCCCCCTGCTTGCACTCTCTCTCTCTCTCTCTCTCTCTCTCAAAAATAAACAAAAAATAAATTAAATAACTTCAGCAAACAATTTATCTTAGTATTAAATCATATCTATCTTAACCATTCAGCAATTTTACTGGATCTTTTTTCTCCCCCTGAAGATAAAAAAGGCTAAGCTCAGTTTTTCAAGTCTTGGGAGGAGCCCAGGCTTTCATCGGCCCTCAGAAGGAGTCCTCTGCAATTATGCCAATGGTAATTTACAATCCTCCCTTTTGCAGGAGTGGAGATCTGCGATAATAATGCTAGATTTTTGCTCACTACTTCCTGTGGGCCATGTTCTGTTCTACATGCTTTGTGTATATTATCTCAATTACTCCTCGCAGCAGCTCTGTTGAAGTAACATTATTATCCCCATTTTACTGAGAAAGACACTGAGGTCAGGACGGTGGAGCGCTTGCCCAGGTTCAAACAGCTGGTAAATGGAGGAGCCAGGATTTATACAGAGTTTTGAGGATTCTCTGGACCTGAACCCAAACTGGCATTTCTAGAGACCATCAGAATATCCTCTACCTTCTTAGCTTCCTGCTAGATCCTTTCCCGGAAACTATTCTTAGAGACTTGCAGAGAAGTGTTAGGGTGCATGGCCAGTTTAAAAGCTGGAATTTGCGGGACGCCTGGGTGGCTCAGTCGGTTAAGCGGCCGACTTCAGCTCAGGTCACGATCTCGCGGTCTGTGAGTTCGAGCCCCGCATCGGGCTCTGTGCTGACAGCTCAGAGCCCGGAGCCTGCTTCGGATTCTGTGTCTCCCTCTCTCTCTGCTCCTCCTCCATTCATGCTCTCTCTCTCTCTCTCTCTGTCTCAAAAATAAATAAACTTAAAAAAAAAAAGCTGGAATTTGCATTTAAGTCTTCAGGCTGGCATCAACAAAGCTTTTCTCGGTGCGACTTGCAGGGTTTGTTGTACCAAAATCAACAGGACTATTTGAAGGGATCTTGGACATCATGGAACCCTTCCCTCCTGTATTTATAAATGAGATTGCTAAGAATTAGAAAGATGACAATTTGTTCAAAGGCAAATAAAATAGCAATGGCAGGACTAGAAAGCTAAGACTGTTGTGATTGCAACAGTGGGCATACACATCCCCCCTCCTCTACCAACCGAAACTCTGTCCTGTACGAACTAGCTGGGCGAAATGGGCAAGCTGCTTAGCCTCTCTGTGTCTCAGTTTCCTTTTCCATACAATGGTAATAATAATGCTCCCTACCTCTAGGGGACTGGACTGAAGATTCAATGAATTACCGTCTGTGTAAGAGCGTTTGCAACAGGCGTGGCACGTGGAGAGTGTCATAAAAAGTTTTTTTTTTTTTTAGTTTTATTTAAAATAGAATTAAACTGTTAAACCAAATCATTTTGTATGACTTTCCTTTTTATTCACGGAATAATTTCAGGTTAAAAATTCTAAAGTTTAAGGCAACATAGCATAGGGGCTCAAAGTATGCCTTGGAGGGTTACATAACACTTCACCTAGGTTTCCACATCTGTTAAGGGAGATAATAAATAGCATTCGACTCGTGGCATTCATTATTTAAATGAGGGCTAGATACACTAATATACTCAAAGAACTCAGAACCACTCCTGGCACAAATAAACCTTCAGTCACTGTGAATTACTGCTATTAAGGCAACATACAGAAAATTAATTAGTAGGCTAAATTTATTACTCAGTTGATAGGGACAGCCATAAACTTACTGTGCTGAGAAGTCTTTGTAGTTTAAGTATATTGGAAAGAAAAAATAGACCTTACGAAATGAGAATCGAGGCTACTGCAAGGTCCCCAGTAGAACGTAGAACTAATGACAGGTATGTGCCCCTCAGGGTCCCATCATCATAATATGTAACAACAAATGCGAGCCCAAACTGCTTACATGGCTGCACTTGGTCATGAGTATTGTTTTTCCGCTACTGAGGCAGGTTCCATCAGAAAGGCCAGGCTAGCCATGTAGTCTGGGCCCCATTCTGTCCGAGGAGTGCCCAACATGGGCCAGGTGCCTGTTCATCTATTTACATTTCTAGACGAAAGTTTTTTCCATACTAGTTTTCTCTTTCATCATTTTGGGTTCTTCAAGATGCAGTTTTGAAATTCTCTTTTTGGGTTAAGGAAATTAAAAAAAAAAAAAAAGCCCTTCAGATGGCTCAGCCGGTTAAGCCTCTGACTTTGGCTCAGGTCATGATCTCGCATTTGCAAGTTCGAGCCCTGCGTCGGGCTCTGTACTAACAGCTCAGAGCGTGGAGCCTGCTTCAGATTCTGTGTCTCCTCCTCTCTCTGCCTCTCCCCTGCTCATACTCGTTTCTCTCTGCCTCTCAATAATAAATAAATGACGAAAAAAAATTTTTTTTAAAGCCCTCCAACAGCGTAAGATTAGAACAAACTAAATCCATGAATTTGTATTTGATGGGAATAGCATTTTTGTCTAAATGCAAAAATACATTTCATGGTCAAATAAAGGATAGGATTGATATTTGTGGAGGTTGTTTTCTGTAGACCCAGACTATTTATTTTGTATTTTTTGGCTAAAAATCATTGGATGAATATTTAGACTAAGTTTTTGAATGACTCACTCTGAAAAGTATTTTGAGACTTTTTTTTTTTCTTTCCAGGGAAATCATCTTTGAGCTTTTTTCCTTCAAAAAGGGATGGATCTCCTTAAATGGATGGCAAATTATATGTTTTTTAAAATATTAAGTCACTACAAATTGGTGGTTCCATTTGCATTAACAACTTCGGTCAAACACTGCCTATCACTCTCTAAAGCCAGATGAGCTCCTTATTATGTGTGTCATCTATTTATGATGTCAGAGAAGCACTGGGCTGGTGTTGGGTCTAAATATGGTCATGAACCACAGTAGGAGTTATAAAGCCTGCCATCCTGGGAATTTTGCCTTCACTACTGAGCCGGGGGCACATTAGGGTTTCTACCATCTGAAAATACATTTATTCAATTTTAAACTCACCCCGAATCCTTACCCCATCAATAATTGCTAGCCTGTGATATGGCCCTGCATGACAAACAGGATATTTGGCTGATTCATTGCTAAGATAACAGGTTTTTTTTTTTGCTCAGGATGTTGCCAGTCAAAGACTAAAAAAGCTTATGCAGATTCACCTGGAATGTCACAAAACATGTGTCTGTTGCAATAACGCGTGAGGCTTACCTTTGCTTAGGACACCACACTGCGAATCAGCCCTACTAAGGGCAGGAAGGTTGACTGTCAATCACATGGGAAGAAAACGGGGCATAAACCCAGAGGTGGAAGAAAAAGAGAATCCTGGGGAAAGAAAAGAAGAAAAAGATGAAGTCAGATTAGAGTCGCTATGAAAGCTTTTTGTTTCACAAATGAGCACGTGATCATTTGGCTTGGAGATCATTTGTAGACAAGTGTCTTAAACTGAAACATTACAATAACTTTTATTCTTTAGAAAATCTTTCAGCAAATGCAGAGTTGGACATTAATTTGTGTATTTTTCAGTATTTAAGAAATTCAACATAACATTGTGCTATTGACACAAATCCACTGGAGTCTAAGAACTGCTGAACATCTAAAAATGTTTAATAGCAGGAAAGAAACTTATGGTCAAATTTACAAAGAATTGCTTTTATGTTGAAAAATCTGAGGATCTTTATGTCTATACTGTCAAAGAAAGAAAATATGCCAGTTATTAGTTGTAATTGTGTATTAGGACAACTGAAACAAAGCAGGCCAAAACTCTGCTTTGTCTTTGTGTAGGACTTTGGCCATGGCTTTATTTTACAATTGCCTCATCACTCCATTTTGTACAGACATAACTTACAAGAGAATAATTTCACCTGTAGGAGTAAACAGCTTTGTTGGAAGCAGCTGCCCTTTCAGTAAAATACATAATTCATTTTGGGTTAAATTGCTTTATTTCTTTTTCAAGATCCATTTTAACTGCCTATCATAAGTCAGGCAGGTGCTGTGCTAGGCGGAAAGGATTAAACCTTATAAGACATAATTCCAGACCACAGGGTCTTGCAGATCTCATGGACATAGGCACATAACCAATAATTTCAATACAATGTGAGTGTCACGAGAGAGTTATGATGTGGACCCTACAGCTGAATCTTGAGATATGAAGAAAATGTCAGCTAGGTGCAAAAAGGTGGAGAACAGTGGAACCAGCATGAGCAACTACGTGGATGCAAAATGCACTTCAGCAAGTTAGACTTTCAGAAGATAACTTACACTTGACTTTTCCCCAGAACCCCCATAATCTTAGAGTGAAATACTTATTTTGAAAAACAAAACAAAAAACCAACAAAACCCGTATCTATCTATCTGTCTGTCCATCTCTCTATCTCCTCTTATAAGTAGTAGAAACATATTTGGAATTAAGATGAAAGTGATTTGGGTGTTAAAAGACTCAAAATGTATACTCTTTACCATTAGATATCTAATTACTCCCTATTTATAACTGACTTCAACTGGCAAGAATTCTTGAATACTGAGAAGTATCGGTACATGGATGAATGAACCATATTCTCATTGGACCCACACCATCTTCATGAGCAAGAATGATTTTTGCTGAATTATATACTGCTTTAAAATGACAGTTTAATTTAAATGTTCAGGTGTGGGAAACCATTTCTCGAGATGTAGTATAAAGGGATAAAGCTGGGTGGGGAATCTGCTATTTGGGAATGCTTTGTATGTTTCCGGCATGGTGGATAATGTTGCATTGATCCATGTACTATGAGGATTGGATAAACTTGAGGATATTTTAGCGGGCTACAGGGCATTTTTGCAGAATCTAGACCTGATAATTGAATGTATTTCTACAGCAATTTGCAACGTCATTTATATTAGATCAAAAATAATTTATCTTTGTTAATAAAGAATCCTATCGTGATCTTTTCCCCCACTTTCATGTTCCTAGCAAAATGAAGATTAGTTCAGGCCTAGTTATCCTTTTATGAATGTGTACAAGACATGTACAAGCATTCTTTACAAATTGGCACCAAAAGACTGTGCTTTCTAATTTCTAAACAGGCAATAATTTTTTAAATTTTTAATTAAACAATTTTTTTAATGTTTCTTTTTGAGAGAGAGAGAGAGAGAGAGAGAGAGAGAGAGAGACAGGGCATGAGTAAGGGAGGGGTAGAGAGAGAGGGAGACACAGAATCCCAAGCAGGCTCCAGACTCTGAGCTGTCAGCACAAAGCCCAGTGCGGGGCTCGAACTCACGAACTGAGAGACCATAACCTGAGCCAAAGTCATACCTTAACAGACGTGACCACCCAGGTGCCCCTAAACAGGCAATCATTTTGGGATAGTTACAAAACCAGATTCAGCCAGAATAATCGGTACTGTATACATGCAGCCTAAATACTTCATTTACTCACAAACCTTCCAACTAAAAGATACCTCCCCTCCAAGAATAATCTAGTTTTCAATACAAATATTCCCTTAAAGTAAAAAAAAAAAAAATTAGTTTTCTTCTGTTTTTTTGAATTCCCCATATTTTGTTTTCTTCAAGATCTTTTTAGTGCTTCAAGCAGTGAAGGCAAAAGTATGAAATGTGTTTATTCTTTTTTTCTGATCCACCAAAGTGAGAATTTTGCCAAAGCACTTTCCATTGCGCATAAAGTCCAACAGATACTGTCAATGGCAGTTTTATTGTCACAGCTGCCAAATAAATCTTTCATAGAAGATATATTTATGGGTAAGAGGCTTATAATTTGGAAATACTGATAGATGAAGTACTATGGTTAATACAGCATGGTAAATGATGTCAGGAAGCAAATTGAATTCTTGATAGAGCAAGAAAATTCAAAAGACTAATTTGGTGACCTAACTGCTAATCCTTCAGCTTATATAACCATGCATCTCGATGTGTTTGGAGCACAAACACACGCAAAATATGGAGCACAAAATATAACCTCAGTGCTTGTGCACTTGATTGTACAATTTCTTCCACTTGTATTGTTAATTTCATTTCAGTTTCATGCCTGAGAAGTTTCTTGATTTATTAGTCTTGCTTGCTTGAGATTACTACTTTAGAAAAAAGTGAATACATTTATAATAATAGTAATAATAATAATAATAATAACAACAACAACAACAACAACGGGCTTACAGGAGAACAAAAATAATTTGAGTACATTACTAATACTATAGTAGTCGCTTCCACCCAGTTTTTTTTACATCTTTTCAAATAGAGAGTGAATTGGACGATATCTTCTTGAAACATGTGCTGCCCAAAAGCCAAAAGACAACAAAAATGTGCCTCTGCAACGTCCTCATTTCTTAAATCCCATGAACGTTGGACTTGAGAAAACTTTATTTTCACGGCGCGTTCTAAGTTGAGCTATGGGGGTGAATGCTTTCCAAGATTTCTTTTATCACAACGTGAATGGAAAGGAAACTTAATAATGCTATAGCTGCTTTTTAAAAAATGCCAGCTTTGATGAAGTTGATGGCAATTAAACATAACACTTACAAATAAATCGAATAGAGCATCTGGCCGGCCAGTAAGTATGAATCATCTCCAACGGAAGTACCGAGTAATAGTAAAATAAATAAATAAATAAATAAATAAATAAGGTGATACGAAAACAAACTAACTAAAACGTATTTCAGGCATGATTAGAGCCATGAGTAAAAACAATCCGAGTTGATGTGTAGCAATTTCTAACGCAACATAATTTTTGAAAATTATTTAGTGATTGTATAAATGTGACATGCCTGGAAAATGTTAATTAAACTGGTTTACACAATGGTTGAGATGTATAATTATTTAGCCATGCTCCCACAGTCATGAGCAAGGCAATTGTAAGCTCCAGTTCCACAAGGCTGTTTTGGATTGTAGCCCCTGGAGCTGGTGGTTGAATGAAGAACCTTTCTAGCCACTGAAAATGAAAAGGTCCTAGGAGTGTCCACCTCATTCGTCTTTGATTTCATTTACGTATGTTAGGAAGAACAACTTCAGTGGCGAGCCGAGTATCGCCTCGCACACTGAATTATGGAAAGATAGCAGTAAGATATTTGGTGGGGGTCAGAATGAAAACTCCAGCCATTGGAAATTTTGATTCACAAGCACTCCATAAACATCTTAAAGACAGAGAGGAAGGAGAGATTGTTGAGAAGATGAGCCAGAGGAACTCTTAAAATCTGGACCATTTTTACCACAATGTCCTGAAACTGATCTGAATGCCTGAGATTGATTTCCAGATCTTGGCCTGGAATTAGGCCTGTTGAATCAGGCTGTTGAAATAAAAACTGGGATTGATGATGGAAGCATTAAGTGGAAGCATACCTTGGATTTTGAGTTGCAAAAGTTACAGACCAGAGGACATCTCAGACGTGTGCATGGGTGCATCAGTAAACCCAGGGCAACATAGAGCAAGGTCATCTTTGCGACGCACTACTTTGTTTTGAGGTCTAGGAAAAATTGCCTGGTAAGAAATTATGGCACAGTCAGAAAACCCTTGCTTCAAGCCTCCGACATAGACAGTCTTACACAATCCACCAACACCCAAAGTTGATTTCTTTGCCACAGAATTCTGTTACAGATCAGGTTTAGAAATGAATTTGTTCATATTTACGCTAGCAAAGTAGATACGTAAAACTCAGTGAAGAATCCTATGGTCTTTAGATTATGTTTTGGTTGTCATATAGCATAGTTTACGTCCTCTTGATGCCCGCTATTGTCAATATTATGAGCTAAGTAAAGACCTGGACGCTGGAGAGCTCTGGGCCTTGCCAAGTGGGCTTCATAGGACTAAAAAAAAAAACAAAACAAAAAAAAAACAAAAACAAAAACAAAAAACAAAACCTGAACGTGAAATTGAACCAAACAAATGTCAACTGTACAAGCGCTGGAATTGATTTCAGACTAAATTTGCACATTTAAATTAAAACAAAATAGGAATAATTCATTACGCAACTCTTCTGTTCAGTTTGAATACACAGGATTTTTTTTCCTAGACTCTAATTAGAAAATTCAGATGTGGTCAAAATAACTTTGAAAGAGTTTATGTTTGTTCTGACGCCAGCTGGGGGTATTTGTCAGGGAAGATTTGCTGTGGAGAGTGTTCAAAGGACTCTTCCGGAAGTGTAACGCCATAAGCATTCACTTGTGGCGATGTCACATGCTTGAAGTGAACTAGATTCTCTCTAGTTTAGACTTCATAGAACAAGTCTATGAATTTCTTCTTGCATTTCAAAGCAGAATATAATCCTTCTTCACAAAACAAGCAAAACACAGCAATAGCGACGCAAATTTTATCTTACACTATATTATGCCTAGGGAAGCTCATTTAAAGAGTATCATTTTTCACTCCAATTTTGGTTTTCCATAGACCACGATAAAGGGTTCAAGTCTGGGCCTAATTAGCAAAAAACATGGTGGGAATTTTTACCACCCTTAAAGAATGAATCAGTTAATTTAGGTTAAAAACAACCTATTCTGTTTTATCGTTATTTGAACACCTACACCTGATCGTGGCCAAATCTACCTTGAACTGTGTGCTACGATGCCAAAGCTTTGGTGAGCAATTTCAAAACATTTTAAACACAAGTCAGTATTTAAAATATAGCAAGACCAAAAAAATAACAAAATAACAAAATAGTAAAATAAAATATAGCAAGACCCCATTTTCCGACTGTTTTGTGTAAAATCACTTTCTCATGCTTTTATCCCTCCATGACTCAGATATCTTCATGCTTTTTCTAGGAAGTGTTCTAAAATTTTAGATTTCCCTGCATCTTACTCCCCCTACTGTTCAGTAGATGTATGTACTCCTTAAAGTAAAAATAAGCGCCCTGGTCAAAGCATACGCTTTTCTACATAAAATGAATGTCCTTCCGGGCTGCCCTTACCCCTTGGTTAAAATGTGAGGTAACCCAGATAATAGATATTTCTATCATCATTATTCCATCAATAGCATAATCTCACTCTGTATTCTTTCTGAATTCTTTTTATGTAGAGGGGCTCACACCCTAGAAATGTTAATAAATCCTTCACCAGGCACACAGCCAATTTTTCTTGACCAGAAGTACTATGCTGGCCGCATCTCCTACTCATGTTCCTTTTATGTGTGCATTTATTCAGCAAACATTTTTCAGAAACCTGCTAATTTTCAGATTTTATGTTTAACAGGGAAGATAGTAAAAGGATGTACTTCTTGACCTTGAACTATCATATTCTAGTGGCAGACACTGATATGTAAAGGGACAATTTTTCTGCGTGGCCAGTGGAGACGAATTATGCACATAGTTTTTGAGAACATACATTCTCAGCTCTGAGCTAGCCCCAAACACTTTCTTACCTGCAAAATAGGATGGCGATTGTAACCTACCTCAGAAGGTCTGTGTGAGGGATAAGTAATGTAAGGTAGATAAGGCCCTGGGTCTAACACATAGTCGATGTTGGGTAAACGCGTGCTATTATTATTACTGGCCAGTGATAGTGCTATAAGCATCAAGGGCTATCTAGGTTTCCCGGAGAAGGCATTTCTCTCAATCATGTACTACTCGGAAATGCCTTCATCAGGTTTGGTACAGCATGTTGAACCAGTCAGAATTCAATCCGAAAGGTGGAGCATTGTGAGTCCTGGGGCAAGGGATTTAGTACAGGAATGGGACCTAGGACTTTGGAGAAGGAGGTGGGGGAAGTGAAGTTCCAGAAAGGAATTTGGAGTGTCAGGGAAGGAGTCAGCAGCGTGGGAAGCCAAGCATGTCCAACCACCAGAATGGGAGACTCCCGGGATTGCTGTGGGAAGCTCTGTCTCCGGGTACTACCCTCCATGGGTCCACCACCAAGCATCGGGGGTGAGACCGGGGCTGCCATTGTTCCAAATGGTCATCCATTGGGAGGAAGAGTTGGGCATGGAACAGAGGAGGGAGAAGGTAAGCTGGATCCCACTGGCCCCTCTATGTCTGCTGTAACCCCACTGCTGCTTCGCTTCCCCCTTCTGCAAATTGGTCTTTTGGCCAGCTCTAACTCAGAAGCATACAAGGCAATATATTCCGAGAAAAATAGATCCAGTTTAACTGAGTTGACACAGTTAAAAAAACAAAAACAAAAAAAACCACCAGAGTCCCTGGCGCCTGGGTGGCTCAGTCGGTTAAGCATCTGACTCTTGATTTTGGCTCAGGTCATGAACTCGCAGTCGTGAATTTGAGCCCCACGTCAGCTCTGCGCCGACAGTATGAAGCCTGCTTAGGATTCTCTTTCCCTCTCTCTCTTTCAAAAATAAATAAACATTAAACACACACACACACACACACACACACACACACCAGAGTCCATCTGTCACTAACTTGGCATCCATACACACCCCTTTAGCCATATTTAACTTACAAATAAAGACATGAGAAAATCACCTAATGTGATACAACGATCTCTCACACAACTGAAAACACACGAAGGCTCTCTCTAAAAAAGACAAGATAAATTCAGCGCGTTCTTCTTTGAGTGATGTTCATTCTTCTCATAGCCAACCCTCTGCCATCCTGTAGCTTAAATACTGAGATACAACAAAGTTAACCACTGTTACCCTATCTTAAATTAGACAAATGAAGAGCTGAAGTGGGGGAAAAAGACAAGGACAATGTTTATATTTCATATTCCCTTCCCTTTCAGCAAGCAGACTGGCTGGTTGTGATTCTCTTTGGGTGATCCAAACCTTCATTCCTGAAAGTTCTGTGCCAGGAGCATTCCTGCCTACGTCAGGCTGTTGTCATTTTACATCAGAGGACATAAGAATTTGAACAGGCACCACCATCAGGACCTCCTGCATTCCAGATAACCTCGTTGCTAGCATTGTGTAATAGCAAATTTCCCCTTGACAGTCAGAATCAACAGCATCACCTAACTCTCATCATTGCCTGCAGGTTCACTGGCACAAAGATCCCAAGAACCCGCAAGGCAATCTTAAATTCCAGCTGACTGGAACCAAAACTGTGTCTCTTGTTGGAAGCATTCCTTCCTTGAGAACTAAAATCTTTAGACCCAGCAGAACCCAAACTTGCAGCCTCTCAGAAGCAACCATGTCACTAGGTGTGTGTGTGTGTGTGACTAGGGGAGGGGCAGAGAGAGAGGGAGACAGAAACCCAAGCAGGGCCTCATGTCGTGAACCATGAGATCATGACCTGAGCCAAAATCAAGACTAACTCTTAACCGACTGAGCCACCCAGGCCTCCCAAAACTCTATAGCCATTAAACAATAACTCCCTATTCTCTCCACATAACCCTTGACAACCACCATTCTACTATATATCTGTATGATTGTGACTACTTTTCAGTACCTCATGTAAGTGGAACCATACAGTATTTGTCTGGATTGTTTCATTTAACATAACGTCCTCTAGATTCTTCCATGTTTAGCATGGGTCAGAACTTCCTTCCTCTTTAAGGCTGAACCAGATTCCATTGTTTACATTTTCCATATTTTGCTTATCCGTTCATCAATCAATGGACGGTATGTTTCCATGTTTTAGCTATTGCGAGTAATGCTGTTACGACTATAGATGTACAAATACCTCTTTGAGACCCTGCTTTCAATCATTTGGGGTATATAGCCAGAAGTGGAATTGCTGGGTCATATGTTAATTCTATTTTTAATTTTTTTTTGAGGAACCACCATACTGTTTTCCGTAGCAACTGTACCATTTTACATTAGCACCAACAGTGCAGTATAACAAGGGTTATACTTTCTTCACGTACTCACCAAAGCTTGTTGGTTTCTGGTTGTTGGTTTCTCCCTTTAGTAGCCATCCCAAAACTAAAAAATTAAAAACAAACTAACAAAGTATAGTATCCATCCCAATGGGTGTGAGGTGAGATCTCATTGTAGTTTTGATTTGCATTTCCCTACTTATTAGTGATATTGAGAACCTTTTCATGTGCTTATTAGCCATTCCTGTAACTACCTTTGAGAAAGTCTATTCAATTTCTTGGCCCATTCTTGAACTGTTTTTTGTTTTGTTTTGTTTTGTTTTTTTGTTTTTGTCTTCTGTTGAGTTTTAGGAGTTCTCTATTCTGGATACTAATCCATTGTCAGATATATGATTTACAAATATTTTCTTCTATTCTGTGAGCTGCCTTCTTACTCTGCTGATAGTGTCTTTTGATGCACAAAAATTTTAAATGTGTATAAAGTCCTCCAATACATCTATGTTTTCTTTTGTTACCCATGTCTTTGGTGCCTATCCAAAAAATCACTGTTAAATCCAATGTTTTGAAGCTTTTTTTCTTATGTTTTCTTCTAAGAGTTTTATTGTTTTAGGTCCTTGATCTATTTTGAATAAATTTTTGTGTAAGGGTCCAACTTAATCCTTTTGCATGTAGATATCCAGTTTTCCCAGTACCATTTGTTGAAAAGGTTGTCCTTTCCCCATTGAATTGTCTTGGTGCCCTTGTCAAATATTATTTGACTGTATATTTCAGGGTTTATTTCTGGTCTCTCTCTTCTATTTTATTGGTTGAGATATGCCAATATCATACTGTTTTGATTACTATAGCTTTGTACTAAGTTTTAAAATCAGGAAGTATGAATCTTTTGGTTTTGTTTTTCTTTTTCAAGATTGTTTTGACTATTTAGGGTCCCATGAGATTCCATATTAATTTAAGGGTCAGTTATTGTATTTCTGTGAAAAAGTGTCATTGGGATTTTGAGAGGGATTGCATTAAATCTGTAGTATTGATATTTTAACAATATTAAATCTTCCAATCCATGAACATGGGTTGTGTTTCCATTTATTTACATCTTTAATTTATTTTGGTAATGCTTTTTAATTTTAATTGTACAAGTTTTCATCTCCTTGGTTAAGTTAATTCCTAAGTATTTTATTCTTTGCAATGGTATTGTAAATGGAATTGTTTTTATAATTTCTTTCTCAAATTGTTTATTGTTCATGTACAGAAATACAACTGATATTTGTATGTTGAATTTGTACCCTGCTGCTTTGCTGAATTCATTTCTTCTAATATTCTCTCGTGGAGTTCCTAAGGTTTTCTACAGATAAGATAAAATCATCTACAAACACATCATTTTAGTTCTTCCTTTCCAATTTGGATGACTTTTATTTATTTTTCTTGCCTAATTGCTCTGGCTAGAACTTTTGGTACTATGTTAAGTAGAGGTGAAAGCAGACACCTTTGCCTTACTCCCCGTCATAGAGGAAAAGCTTTTAGTCTTTCACCATCGAGTATGATATTCACTGTAGGTTTTTCATATATGTCTTTTATTATGTTGAAGTCGTTTCCTTCTATTCACAGTTTGTTGAGTATTGTCATTAAAGGGTATTGAATGTTGTCAAGTTCTTTTTCTGCATCAATTGAGATGATCCATGTTTTTTCCCTGCATTCTGTTGATGTGGTTGGTGTATTACTTTGATTTTCACATGGTGAACCACTCTTACATTCCAAAAAGAAATCCCTCTTACTTAAGCTATACAATCTTTTTAATTTGCTGCTGAATTTGGTTTGCTAGTATTTTGTTGAAATTTTTTGCATCAATATTCATAAAGGGTATTGGTTTGTACTTTTCTTGCAGCGTCTTTGTCTGGTTTTGGTGTCACAGTAATAAGATTTAGTAATACAATAAGTTAGGCAGTGTTCTCTTCAATTGTCTTAGAAAAGTTTGAGAAGAATTGGTATTTGTTCTTTAAATGTTTGGTAGAATTCACCTGTGTAGCCATTTAGGTTCAAGGATTTTGTTGTCTTCGTTGGGAGATTTTTGATTACTGATTATAGGTCTATTTAAATTTTCTATTTCTTCATGAGTTAATCTTGGTAGGTTTTATGTTTCTAGAAATTGCCCATTTCATCTAGTTTATCCAACTTCTTGGTGTACAATTGCTCATAGCACTCCTTTTTAGTGTTCTTATGATACTTTTTATTTCTGTTGAATGAGTACTAATGTCCTCACTTACATTTTTTATTTTAGTAATTTGAAACTTCGCTCTTTTTTATCTTAGTCCATGTAGCTAAATATTTGTCTATTTTGTTGATCTTTTCAAGGGATAAGCTTTTAATTTCATTTTCTTTCTTTCTTTTTAAAATTTTCTGCTTTATTTATCTCTGCTCTCATCTTTATAATTTCCTTCCTTCTGTGACTTTGGATTTAGTTTGTTTTTCTTTTTCTGGTTCCTTAAGTTGTAAAGTTAGGTTGTTGACTTGAGATTTTTCTTCTTTTTTAATGTTAGTGTTAAAAGCTGTATTTTTCTTTTCTAGCATCACTTTCATTACATCACATAAGTTTTGAAGTGTTGTGTGTTTGTTTTCATTTGTCTCTAAGTATTCCTAATCTCCCTTGGGATTTCTTCATTGATCCATTAGTTGTTTAAAAGTGTGTTGTTTAATGTCTACAATTTTTTTTTTGAATTTTCCAGTTTTGCTGTTGATTTCTAACTTCATCCCATAGTGGCCAGAGAAGATTCTTTGTATGATATCTATCTTGTAAAATATATTGAGACTTAATTGGTGGCCTAACATATGGTCTGTCCTGGAAAATGTTCCACATGTACCTGAGAAGAATATGTATTCTGCCTCTGTTGGGTGTTCTGTATGTGTCTGTCAGATCCAGTTAGTCTATTAAACTGTTTAAGTCATCTATGTCCTTACTTATCTTCTGTCTGGTTGTTCTATCTATTATTGTAAGTGGAGTAAATTCATGCTTGGCTTCTCAGATTGACTGGTTGGTGACTTCTCTGATCTGCTAACTTAGCTTGCAAGAATTTACTTGCCCCAGCTCCTCCCACAATTATGTACAACCGACTCTCTGCATAAATACCTTATTCTATAACTCGTGGAAATTCCGCTCCTCTCACTGAATCCTGATTGATTATTGGCACTGGAAGTGGTTTCAGGGGAGGAGAACCTCAATGATGAGAATCTGGAATAAGTTCTCTGACTCTATTAGATTTAAACGCATCACTGACATGTTTCCAGAAGTAGAGGGGGCATTGGTGGTCCACACACTTCCCACCCCCAAGCACCTGTGTGCATATTCCTGGAGCAACTTGCAAAGAGCTTGCGGGAGCCATGGAGAGCTCCTCTGATTATCAGAGATCTCTGTTTTGATCACTGATTGCTGCTTCTGAACACAGAGGTGCAGACAAAGAGGCAGGTAGTCCTGTTGCCCCTCCCCTGATTGTCACGAGCCCCGGTCAATCTGAGAAACCAAGCGTGTTCAGCTGCCAAAATGGTACTGAGGAGGGATGGCTCTTGGGACAGTCTATGGAAAGCTTGTGACCTCTGTTTAGTTACTGCTTCTGTAGGTCTGCCACCGGCCACCTGGGGCCACTGTTGGAAAACAGGGTCAGTAGCTGGGAAGAAGAGCTGACCATGGAGTGGAGGAAATCACAGACAAACTGGAACCTGCTGGCACCCCTACATCTGTCTCTCATCATAACTTTAATGACCTTCAGGAGTAACTGTGGATGCCTTATTTCCACCTTCTGCACATGGCTCTTTAGGCTACTCTCACCTGGAACCATACATGGGAGAGGATCCTGAAATATCATTCAGAAATGTTACTGACGTGACATAGTATTAATTTGTGACCATGATGACAGTCCTTACTAAAAACTACTAAAAACCTAATTTTAGAATTTGTACCAAGTTGATTTTTACTTCTTCTTGTCTTAGGAGACATGTAGTTTTGTTGCCTTTTCCACTAGAAGAAATAGTCCATGTTTTCAAGAGCAATTTTGAAGGCACTGGCAAGAACCATCTTTTTTTGTGTGTGTGTCATCAATCATAACACATAAAATGAGTCAATGAACAGTTTGAAAATATTCCTTGAAAAGAAAATCCCTTGTAATATTTTTTAAATTTGCAAAGCGTTTGGTTAACATGCAGGAAAGGAGGAGGTGGATAAATGGGAATTACATAGTAAGGCAGGTGTGATGTGTTTTCAGACGGCAATTACAATTATTACATGAAATTATTACTAGGTATCTTGAGCTATTTAAACGGTCTCTCCCTTGTGCCATCATTACAGTGATACAAAACAAACCCAACTACAGTGGACGCTGTGTTACCTAGTATTTTGTCAGATGAAAAGCATGCAAACAAGTCCACGTAGAATCCCCCATCTGAAGAGATGGGATAGATACTGCCGGTATTATTTGGCAGCAAGGGAACGTTTAATTCTTTCATTTCCTACCCTCCATTTGTCCTGAGATTTCATGAGTAGAGATTATTTTCTTTAACTTCTTAACATGGCACACTTAAAAAATACATTAAATGTTTACCCATGTTTGTAGGGAGCACTAATCACAACAGCCAAAAGGTGGGAGCAACCCAAATGTCCATCAACAGATTAAACAGATGAACTTTTGTGCATATACATATAATAGAATACTATTCAGCCTTAAAAAGGAAGGAAATTCTGACCCATGCTAAGTAAGCATGGATGAATGTGCGGAGTGAATGAGCCAGTCACAAAAAGGCAAATACTGTATAATTCCACTTATACAAAGTACCTGGAATAGTCAAATTCATAGATTGAGAAATCAGATTAGAGGTTGCCAGAGCAATGGGAAGTTATTGTTTCATAGGTAATAGAGTTTTAATTAAGGGAGATGAAAAATTCTGGAGATAGAAGGTGGTGATGGCTGTACAACAGTGTGGATGTATTTAATGTCACAGAACTGTATACTTAAGGTGATTAATATGGTAAATTTTGTTATGTTTTGCCACAATTGTAAAAAAATAATAAAAATTTATTGAGCAATGTTATTCACTGCTCAGTATAAGTTAACCCAGGCACATTCATATACGTACTGAGCATTAGAAATGGCGGTCATGACTGATGAGGAGAAAACAAAGGCTGTAAACTTGGAGCGTAGGACACTGACTCTGGGACAGCACCTTAAGAAAGGTGATGATGTCGAAAGGAAGCGTAATTCACCAAAGACTACCTGGGAAGTCTTGGGATACAATGTGAAAACGGTGTGCAGGGGATACAATGTGGGATAGCTGCCCCACTTACAGCAATTCCTTCCTCCATGAGGCTACCACTGATAACAGGAGTCCCCACTGTCCACACCTACATAACATGACTTTAGTTTCCTGGCCATAGCTAATTGACCCAGGGGTAGTCACCTGCCCCGAGCTTGCCAGTCAGATTTTCTCTGCCATGAACTTAAAATGTGGAACGGGGAGAATCAGAGACCAGCAGCTCTTGAGGTTGGATCACATTACGTGATCAGCAACGCAACACACAGAGGGTCCCCAGGATGGTCCAGTCGCAGAAGTTCCTGGGGTTCCCCTGGCTCCTGCAGTGGTAAGCCCATTTGGTTTGGGTTTGGGTTAGATCCAACAGGGTCATTCCAGTCCCCCTTGCCTTCATTTCTCATTTTTGTTCTGTTTTGTTTTCTCTTGTTAGCTAGCATCGGCTACTGCGCTCACAACCAGAAGAACTTAAACTAACACGGGAAGGCACGGAGGAGTCTGATCGCGGCCGTCAGGGGGCCTTCTCTCTCTGACTTGTGCCGCCCTCACATTTCAATGTCAGGAAGGGAGGTACGTGGTGCCGTCGGTGAGTACACTCAAATCCCAACTAACAAAGAGTTTTTGACAAACTGATACCACTCATTCTTACAACATAGACTTTTACTACTATATTAAGTATTGTCACACACACACTCAAAACTTCCAAGTCACAATCAAAGGGCACTCAGTTAGCAACTGACATAATAACTCTTACAGAACACTCTCTTCCTTTTTCCTGTGATAACTACTACGAGCACTTTCTTTGTCTCTCTCAGTGGCTCCACAGAAGTTCAATGCTTCAAAGTGAAGAGTAGATACCCTACAAAAATGTAATTATCATGATTAGTTTATCAATCACCGTAGTAGGTACATAGTTTCCTTCCCTTAAGGCTTACTCTCACCCGTGGAGAAACATAAATAAATACATAAGACTTAAAGAAGGCACGTGATAGCTCACTGACCTCAAAGAAAAGCTCTTGCTAAGTGGAATTTTCAAATATCTTCATCTTCGATACACCTGGCCTGTCAGCGACTTCATTTGAGGCAAATGTCATCACAGCATACACTCTCTCTCGATACCCTCTGTGACAGCATCTGCCTCAACAGAAGCCTGATTTAAAACATAGGTACAAACATTAAAAAAGAAAGTCTATTCCACCTGCTGTGCTGAGCAAGGGTGGCTTGGATGGGAGCCGGAGAAGTGAGGACTAATGATCTGTTTTCCCTTTGTGCCAGCCCCCAGATATACAGGTCCCTGGGGCAGCAAAGGCAGATGACCCAGGAATTTGTTAGCGATGCAAATTCTCAGGCCCCACCCTAGAACTCCTGACTCTCCGGAACTCAGGTCAGCCCAGCAATCTGTGTGTTAAGGAGTTTACCAAGCCCCCCAGCTGATTCCGGATGCTCGGTCTGAGAACCACTGCCCCAGGCTCTACCTACCGTCAAGCCTGCTCAAGCACCTTTCAGGTAAGTTACCCTTTGGTTCTGAGGAGGCTCAGACAAGACAATGTGGGTGGATGGAAAAACAGTCCCCTCTGAGGAGGCAGCAAGATCAAGGACAAAACTGAACCTGTATGCCTTCTCCGGGGGAAAGGAGGGCAGGTTTGGGGGAGTGGGGGGGGAAAGGTTGTAGGGGGGGCTGTTACCAGAATCCCCTGAATTCCAAGGTCATGGAATTATTATTCCATCACGATGACTCATGGGAAACTCAGACTTACTGGAATGGCTAGGATGCTAAAGGGATTTCAGGATGCTGAAGCTCATCCCTGCCTTCTTGCTTCAAGGTTAGGAACCACAGCCTCATCACAGCCCCCACGGCGACTTTCTTCCATTGCTCTGAGTGGGAAAATATAAAGCAGACCTTTCCCACTGTATGAGTTTGCTGGAGCTGCTATCCCCAAACCCCGAAGACTGGGGCACTTCAACAGCAGAAGCTTGCTTTGTCGCGGTTGTGGAGGTTGGAAGTCCAAGGTCAAGGTATTGGCACGCTTGGTTTCTTTTGAGGCCGCTCTGGCTTTAGAGGCCGCCTTCTCCCTAAGCCTCCACGTGGTCTTCCGTCTGTGTCTGTGTCCCAGGGTCCTCTTCTTCTAAGGACAGTAGTCAGATTGGATTAGGGCCCAAGCCCAATCTCCAAATACAGTCACATTCGGAGGTGTGAGGGGTTAGGGCTTCAGTTATGACTTCAGGGGAACAGCATTCAGCCCATGACACTCAGAGAATAAGCGCTGACCGGGCAGCCTTCAGTGACATCCCTTCGTACCTTTGTCACTCCAGATACTGCCTCCCTGTGCTGCCACACGCCGACAACAAAACCGGAAGGAGCTCTTTAACTCAGGGCTTTATCAAGACAATTAAAAGACTGTAAATGATTGATCTCATATAATTCAGTAAGAAATGGGCTTTTCAGTTTACGTAGTATAGTTATACTTACATATATACATTTGAAAGGGCTGTGCAGTAAAGTTCCAGTAAAAACACAACCTAATAAAAATAGGTAAATCTTTAAACTATTGTGGCTAAGTGCATTTTTTTTTTCCTCTCTGTATTCTTTAGGTCATCATTCAGATAAAGCAGCCAGCTCTTGTCGTCTTTTTTCTGTGCCTTTTATTAGAGCTGCCACCACAAATTGCAAAAAAGCACCTTGCTTCAGGCCTCTCTTTGCTCTAACTACAGACTGTAAATCCTCATACCTGCTTACTGCCAGGAAGTTTTGTTTCACCAGGAAACTGCTTCCTCCAGTGGACAGAATGCAAAATGCCTGCTGTCAGTCACTTATCACCCAGGAAGCATGCCTCCCTCTGTCTGGATGTCACTCTAAATGCTTTCTCTATCTTATGCTGTTTGTGGGGGTCGGGGTGCTTTGGGTCGGCAGGGGGACTATCCTGGCCTCAGTAACCCCTTGAAAACGGAGCCTGAGACAAGGATTTGCATACAGATTCTTCATCACCTTCTGAGACCACTGCTTTCTGGTGAAATGACCTCACGTGTCCAAAGGGTAGACTCCTTCACCATTCAAAAAGCAAAGTGTTCAAAAGTGAAGCCCAGGGGCGCCTGGGTGGCTCAGTCAGTTAAGCACCCAACTTCGGTTCAGATCGTGATCTCACGGTTTGTGAGTTCAAGCCCCATGTTGGGCTCTGTGCTGACAGCTCGGAGTGGGGAGCCTGCTTCGGATTCTGTGTCTCCCTCTCTCTCTGTCCCTTCCTTGCTTGTGCTCTCTCTCTCTTTCAATAAATAAACATTAAAATTTTTTTTTAAAAAGTGAAGCCCATGTTTTGCTTAAAGATTAGGGCTCCAGGTCTCCCGGGACATCTTCAAATGTTAAATTATTTTCAATCAATGTATGTTCCCTGGCACTAGGTCCTCAGATTCTCCAAGTACTATAAGAGGTATGTGGCTTTCGAAGAGCCAGTCCTCACCCCTTTACCATCACACATGTAAATCAAAGATCCAGCGTGCCCCTGATTTCCAGACCTTACCACTGGGGTGAACCACGTTTGGGAATGGTACACCACCCCTGAGAAGGTAAAGAAGGCCTGTTTGGTGATTTCAACACTCGAGGATGCTCCTGCCCCATAGAGCTTAAGAAACTAAAGCAATGCATTATTGACAATGACGTTTTAAATCCTACACACCAGAACTTGTGAAAGCCAAGGCCGCTACTACCCTGGCCCAGTATTGAAGAAAACCAGCAGTGACCAAATATCGCACTAACCGAATTGCAAACCTAGATTAGGAGATCATCCTAGGTCTAAGGAGGCAGGGATATATGAATCAGCAGAAGGAGCTGATGAAGGGTGAAGGGAAACGAGAGAAAGAAAAGAGAAAAGGCTTTGCAGCTTCCAAAAGGAAGTGCTTATTTGCTGGTAACTATTTCTATAGCTGTTACATTTCCGCCGTGTTGTGATTATTTATAGACTGTCAAAGGAGTCTCTCTTTTTCATGTGTAGGTTCCAATTAAAATCTGTCAGCAGTTCATCAGCCCTGTGAAGGTAGCGCTAAGTCTGTGTTCGTGTTGCAGATAACTCACACAACCTGGCTCCCGCTTCCCCAAATCAGTTTCTTTTATGATGAGAAATAAACGTTTGGAGCCCCTTATTTAAAAGATAAGCAGGGGGGTGAGTCTGGGTGGCTCAGTCAGTTAGGCATTCGACTCTTGATCTCAGTGCAACTCTTGACCTCAGGGTCATAAGTTTGAGTCGTGCGTTGGGCTCCACCCTGGGCACGAAGCCTACTCAGATAAAAATAAAAATAAAAGATAAGCAGGGAATGGGCTTGGCGGTGATTTTCACTAGCGGCCTCTCCATGTGTTCCATTCCATAAGCAGAATGTTCTATCTCAGTGTTTTGTTCCTCCTTGATGGAGCAAACACGGTTTTGTTTTGTTGTTTTGTTTTGTTTTTCTTTTCCTGTGGAATATGAATTTCCTCTCAGCCTCTCACAGTTCAGTGATTCCTGGCAACATCAAAGAACTGAGACAACAAAATGGGATGCTTTCTGAACATAAAGATGCTGGGTCCTTCAGTCTCTCTCAAGAAATAATGATGTCAGCAACACCTCTCAGCCAAGATCATCATCATCGCAAACAGCCTTGAGGAGCTGGAAAAAAACTAGATTGTCATAGCATGGGTATCTATGCCATTTTCAAGCCAGAAATGCATCATTTTGTAATGATTACTGAATCTCAGGTATTTGGGGGTAGGGAACAATGAAGCATAAGAAAAATCTGGAAATTCCTAATGGCTCGGGAAGAAACTTCTGTTTAAATAATAAAAGGCAGCCATAAGGAGTGCTACTCCACAAATATTACTCTGAACCGCAGCTCAGGAACATTCGAGGTGGTAGATTTTCCTTTTATGTGAGAACAAAATAAAAGTGACTCAACTCCCAACAAACTGTAACATGCCTCTTCCGTTCACATCCGTCTGCTGAACCCCTCTCCCCTTCTCTTCGGAGGCGGCCACCACTAGCTTGTCCTGCCTGCAGAAAGCCCACGACAGGTGAGTGACCTCACCGTGGGAAATGACAAAAAGGAAGGCTGATTGCTTCCTGATGCTTGGAGTGTCTGTATCAGATGGTGCGCCTGACACGGCCCAGGAGAGGGGTCACTGAGTCCGTCCGCAAACAGGCCTGTGAACTTGTTGTTCGGGCCAAATGAGTTAGTCCAGATGGGGATATCCATTTATATAAGCGGATTTGAGTCAGCGTTGTTCCAGAATAGTAGGTGCTGATACCAAGTCCTAAAAACCAAGACTCCATTTTTAGTTTTTAATCGACACTTGCAGTAGGTCAGTGGTTCTCTAATAGGGGCGATCCCTCCCCACCCCCAGGGGACATTTGGCCACGCCTGGGGATATTTGGATATTTGGGGTTGTGACAACTGGGGTGTGTGTGCGCTACTGGCCTCTAGTGGGTAGAGGCCCGGGATGTTGCCAAGCATCCTCTAATGCACGGGGCACCCCTCCCCAACTCTGCTCCGCGAAACAAAGAGTTAATTGGTTCCAAACGCCAATCAGTGCCCACGATAAGAAATGCTGTGATACGTTAAACGTGGCCACAGACGCCTTGCCACTTCTTCCATCAAGAAATGGAATCTCTCTCCCCACTTGGGGCCTGCCTGCACTGACTGACTGGATGCAGGGGACACGATGTTCAAATTCCAGAACTAAGTGTCCAGAGGCCTTTGAGCCTGTGCTCCCCGAGACCACGAAGCCTGAAAGAAGCCCAAGAGGCAAGATCAAGGTGACAGAAAGACCCCACTGTTCAGCTACACCCACAAGGTCAACAGGCAAACACCCCCAGCTACTCCACGGCGTGGTGAGAAAAAATAAACAGCTGTTTTAAGTTACTAACATTTGGGCTGTTAGGCCAGGCAGCCACAGGTAACCGACATGGCCGGAACGAGAGCTAACCTCACTGTGGAGAGAGCTGAGTCTCCCCAGCGTTCTCCAAAGCCACGGTCCCTCAGATCTTTACAACAGGCTCCAGAGAGGGCACATCTAAAGCTATGGCTCCTTCGCTTCCACTGACACAACCAAACCAATGAAACTCTGGGCATTTCTGGAGAAATCAGCCTTTCCTGGTGCAAACATTCTAACTACCTGCTTTCCCTCCTTCATCTCCAGTCAGCGTCATCTGAAGCAGGTTGAGGGGAAGAGAAGACGATAGGGGAAAAAGAAAACAGTGCAGAAATGAGAATCCCAGTTAAACCACTAGGCGGTTGCATGCTTCTTGAATTCCACACGACGTCCTCTGGAAGACCCCAGAGGAGACGTAGTTCTCCTCACAAGCGGTGGAAGGACTAATGGCCTGCATTCCTGAGGAATGCTCTCCCTTTCCTGCTTCCTGAGCAGCAGAGTTCTCTAAGCCAGCCAGCTCACACCCAAGTGTGCAGCACAAGAAATCAGATTGCAGGGGTCCCTCCACCCCAGCCTCCTGGCACTGTCCTCTGTGGCACAGGAGCAGGGCTCGTTGACTCCACCCTGCCAAGGAATCTGTAGGTAAAGCTCTCTGTCTTGAACACAGCATCTTCCAGGACTTGGTAAGGAAGAAGGATGCCTTTGCATTGGGAAAAACTCATTGTGTGCAGCTTCTGAAGGAAGCAGGATTGACTGTGGTCTCTGGGGGAGCATCAGCCCCGTCAAGTCCGTGCCTGCTCTGTGCTCCGGGGCTGGTGGAGGAGACCCAGCAGCCTAGGTGTTTCCCAGGGTAGGCGAGGCAGGGGTGGGAAAGGAGGGAAGAAGAGCCAATGATGTGGATTAGGGGGTGGATGGGGGCCCACCGAAGCAAGTGGACCACATCCTTGAGGGAGTGAGAACTACAAGCTTATCTCCTCCCAGTCCTGCATGGCACCTGGGATCAGGTCGCTTTCGGCTTCCTTAGGGCATCAGAGATTTGCCACCCTGGCTGGGCATTAGAATCATCGGAGAAATGTATTTATTTTTAAACCGATGTCGGGACGCACCTGCAGAGAGTCTGATAAAAATTGTCTGGGATGGGATCCTGGTATCAGTAGCTCCTAATGTGCAGGTATTTGTTTGTAGTTTGGAAGGAATCTACTATTTCATTGTCTTGTGGGGTTGAGGCTCTTGCCTTCTTCAGCCCACCTGGGTTCCAGCCTCAGCGTTGGCGCTAGAAGAATCTCACAAGCGCCAGCGCCCTCTGGTGGCAGCCAGGACCTTGTACAGTTCTAAGAAAACAGTTTATCATGCTGGTCGTTAAGGATTAAAGAAAGAAAAATGAGAAGATACAGATACACAGAAGAAAAAAATACACAAATAACCTGAACTACTCAATGTTAACTTGTGTACGTATTCACAGAATTTCTTTGAAAAATTTGTTCTTTACCAAAATAGAACTAGGCTGCATATGCCGTCTTGTTAACCCTTTACTTAATATACTATGGATGCATTTAAGCAAATACATTCAATTGCTACATTGATATAAAGTGAAATTTATCTGATTATAATTTTGCACACAGTAATAGGAAAAACATTTAATGTTTATGGAGCACTTACTATATGCCAGGAACCACTCGAAATACTGGAAGTGGATAGTCTCGTTTTATATTCACGACACCCCTATGAAGTGGATATTATAATTATTCCCATTTTATAGATAAAGCTACTGATGTCACAGAGTTTTGATAATTGGAACTCAGAATCAGGCATAAATATTTTACTTTATGTTGCCAGGTATTAGGTATTAACTATGTTCCTTCCTGTGGTCATATTTGTGGTTTCCTTTTGGGGGGGGGTAACAAATTGTATTGTGTAACACACACACACACACACACACACGCACACACCTGTGGTCATAGATTGTTTCCTTACCCCTTATGCTAAATTCCTGGATGAATTTATGGTAAGCATTTTAATGGTTTTACATCTATTATCAAACTTTTCTCCAAAAATGCTCTACTTAGAAGGCTAAGGGGTATGTGTGCTGGTATATTCTTGTGTTTACAAAAATTTCTCAGCCTTAATTTCTAATATAGTGAGTATGTGCGTGCACATGCACACACACACACACTTACACACAAGCTTTTTAGGGCCTCGGTAATTTTAAGAAAGGATTCCTGAGACCAAAAAGTTAGAGACCCTCTGGGCTAAGACAATCAACCTAGGGAAATTTCTTTGGGGGGCACTGCCCTGCCCCCCATCTCCTCTATCCCTCTCCTCTCGGTTCCGGGCTGTCCCTTGGCTGCAGGACCCATTCTTTCCCTTTCAGTAGTTTCATTTTCGTGTTCATCCTTCACTCCTTCTATCATCAAACCCAAAGTCTCTGTCAGCAGTTGGTCTAAATACCACGAGTGCCCCATAGACACGGCAGCCATGCAGCCCAACACTTCCAGAAAACACCCTCTTCCAAACATTCGCCTCTTACTCCCTGTCAACGCCCACTGCCAAGAATGCTATGATGGGCCAGCCTGTGTGTTAGGAGGGGCGACACAGTCCTGTGCAAAGAGAATTGGGTTTGAATACCACCTTTGTTTGGTGTCACAGTACTTTGGTAACCACACGTAACTTCCTTAACCTCTCTGAGCCTAGCTTCCTTATCCGTAAAACATGAGAACATGACCTATATTTTTAGCGTTCTGAAATTAAATGAAATAAAGTGTCTAGAACCATGAGTGGCAGAGAATAGAAATTCAACCGTGTGTAGTAGTTCCATGATTTCTCTCCGCATCCCTTTATTTTCAATGTTTCCCGTCTTTGTTTCATAAATAGATCTTAGAAATAGCACATATCTGGATTTTTTAAAGAATCTAACATGACAACCTCAGTCTAACTAGAGAACTGAATCCATTTAGATTTGTGATTCTAACATAGTTGGACTTGTTTCTTTAAATTTGCGACGCGAACTATGTCACACACACAAAAGGAGAGAGAACAAATGCTATGGTGTAAGGAATAATTAGAATATCTGTGTACTAACTCCTGGGGTTAAGAAGTAGAATTTATCATGACTCTAGAGATTTCAATCCCCAGTTACAACTACTCTTCCCACCTCCCTGCGGTAACCAATATCCTACTTTGTGTTTTAAACATTAACTCGCTATTTTTAGTTTAATCTCCAATGCATGTGTTTCCATATATTGTGTAGTCTTATTTTTTTGAACTTATAAAACTGCAATCATATGGAATTGATTCCTCTGTAAACGGGCTTTTACCAGCACTCACCATTCTATTTTTAAGATGATCCATGCTACCATGTGAAGCTAGTTTATTCAATTTCTTTATTTTTTAAAACGTATTCATTTATTTTGAGAGAGACAGAGACAGTGGCAGAGGGGCAGAGAGAGAGGGAGAAAGAGAATCCCAAGTAGGTTCCGAGCTGCCGGGGCAGAGGCCCTTGAGGGGCTCGAACCCACAAAGCCGTGAGATCAGGACCTGAGCCGAGTCGAGTCCATTGCTTAACCGTCTGAGCCACCCAGGTGCCCCTGGTTTATTCAGTTTCTGCTATGTAGGCGTAGACCAAAATGTGTCTACCCCTTGTGTTGATGACACTCGCGTTGCCTCTAGCATTTGTGCATAATTTACATATCCGTTCATTCACTTATGCGAGTATGATCAATGCTCAAACAGAGTGTCTCCCAGTGCGCATGTGCAGGATTTTTTAGGCGTAGAATTGCAGCCCCATATGCATACACATGTTGTTTTCCCCGGCGGTGCCAAGCTGTTTCCCAAAATGTTTATACAAATACACATTCCCATTACAATTGATGGAAGTTCCCTTTTTTTCCCAAATCCTCAAAGCATTTGGTATCTGGATTCTAAATTTTTTGACAGTCTGAAGGACGAGACATAGAATATTAGGATATTAATTCCAACTTGCCTGATTAATTATAAGGTTGAGTATCTTGACATTTGCCGATGATCTTTTGTGTTTTCTGTGAAATGTTTGTTCGTGTCTCTAGCCCATCTTTTTTAGGCAGAAGCATTCTGGATGATCTTTTTTTTTTTTTTTTTTTTGTCCACCGTGTACGCGTCAAATTTATTTTTACAGCATTTTCACTCGTTTTGGATGTCCTTTTATAATAAACATAAGTTCCTAATTTTAGTGGACTCAAATTTGTCAGTCTTTTCTTTATAGAAATATATAATCTATTTAAGAAACCATTCCCTACCCAAAGCCACAAAAATAAGTTTTCCTACATCATCTTCTCAGCAGTATATAGTTTTAACTTGTACATTTTCGTCCTTAATGTGCATGTGGAAATTATTTTGTGTTTGGGAAAGTGGGGATCCCATTTCTTCTTTTGTCTGTCCTGTCTCCACTTATCTGGAAGGCTTTTTATTTATGTAGGCGGTCTTCGACATTTTTCAGTAAAGTTTTATAATTTTTCCCACACATATCTTAGACGTATTAGATTCAATGCAAAATATTTAAATTTTAGTCTTATAAACAGAATATTTAAAATTTTCATTTTCTAAATTGAATTTCTTTTAATTTAATGTTTATTTATTTTTGAGAGAGATAGAGAGAGAGAAAGAAAATGCTCACAAGCAGTGGAGGGGCAGAGAGAGAAGGAGACAGAGAATTCGAAGCAGGCTCCAGGCTCTGAGCTGTCAGCACAGAGCCTGATGTGAGGCTCGAACTCACAAAACGCAAGATCATGACCTGAGCCAAAGTTGGATATTTAACTGACTGAGCCACCCAGGCACCCCTCATTTTCTAAATTGAAATTTCATTTCAATTGTTGCTTGTATGTAAAATGTGATTAACAATAATATATTGATTTTGCCTCCAGCAGCCTCGCTAAACTTACAAATATCAACCTTTTCTATAGATTCTTTTGGATTTTCTTTGACAATGCTATCATCTGTCAATAATGAGTTTGTATTTTTCTTTCCTAAAATATACATTTTTTTTTTACTTGCCTCATTGTATTCACTGGACTCTCCTGTATAAAGTGTAATAAATGATTGAGGGCATCTTTGTTTTCTTATTAATTATAAAGGGGATATTTTCATTATGTGATCATTAAGAATAATGCTTCCTATAAGTTTTTTTTAATGTCCTTTATCAGGTTATGAAATATTTGCAGAACTTTTCCTCAAGGAAAGAGAGTTTAATTGATTGCTTTTTCTCTACCAATTGAGATGATGATAGGATTTTCTCCCTTTAAACTTTTAATGCCATGATTTCAATGAATTATTTTCTTAATGATTTTTAAATTTTTTTAATGTTTATTTATTTTTGAGATAGAGACAGTGTGCGAGCAGGGGAGGGGCAGAGAGAGAGGGTGGGAGACACAGAATCGGAAATAGGCTCCAGGCTCTGAGCTGTCAGCACAGAGCCCCATGCGGGGCTCGAACTCACGAGCCGTGAGATCATGACCTGAGCCGAAGTTGGACGCTTAACTGACTGAGTCACCCAGGTGCCCGTTTTCCTAATGTTAAAGGAACCTTGAATTCCTAAGATAAACCCATCTAGGCCACGAGACATTGTTATTTATTTTTATACTCTGAATGATTCCATTTACTAAGATTCTGTTAGAATTAAGAAAAAGTATTTTTCCTTTCTGGTCATTAGGTTTTGGTATGAAGATTTTACTAGGCTTTATTTTCAGGAAGAGTTTGTATAAACTTGCAGTGAAATGCTCCTTGAAGTTATTATCTGTAATGTCAGATAGACCTCAAGGTTTCTTTGTTGGAAGATTTCTGCCTACTAATTCAATTTCATTAGTGATTGTAAGAATATTCAGATTTTCTATTTCTTCTAGGGTTAGTGTGGTTAAGTTATATTTTAAAAATCAGGGGCGCCTGGGTGGCTCAGTTGGTTAAGCGTCCGACTTCGGCTCAGGTCACGATCTCACTGTCCGTGGGTTCGAGCCCCGTGTCGGGCTCTGTGCTGACGGCTCAGAGCCTGGAGCCTGTTTCAGATTCTGTGTCTCCCTCTCTCTCACCCTCCCCTGTTCATGCTCTGTTGCTCTCTGTCTCAAAAATAAATAAATGTTTAAAAAAAAAATTAAAAATCAATCCACTGTAATATTACTCAACCATAAAAAAGAAGGAAATCTTGCCACTAGTAATGAAATGGAGTTAGAGGGTATAATTCTAAGCGAAGTAAGTCAGAGAAAAACAAATACCATGTGATTTCACTCATATGTGGAATCTAATAAATAAAACAAATGCTCACAGGGAGAAAAAATGAGAGAGGCAAACCAAGAAACAGACTCTTAACTCTAGAGAACAATCTGATGGTTACCAGACGGGGGCGGGGGGGAATGGGTGAAAGAGGTGATAGGGATTAAGGACTGCACTTGTCGAGACGAGTACCAAGTGAGGTATGGAAGTGTTGTTGAATCACTACATTGTACACCTGAAACTAATATTTACACTGTATATTAACTCACTGGAATTTAAATAAGAACTTTAAAATAAGAAAAAAAATAAAGATTAATCCATTGCATCTAAGTTTTCAAACTAATGGCCTTAAAACGGGACATAGTACATTCTTACCTATTAAATCCTGAAGCACCTGGGGTCACTTTCTTTACTGCTATTCCTTGTCTTTGCTCCTTAACTTTTCAGAGGTGCGTCTGTGTTTTAAAGTTTATTTATTTTGAGAAAGAAAGCACACGCACATGTGGCAGAGAAGCAGAGAGAGAACCCCAAGCAGGCCCCACACCACCCGCGTGGGGCCTAACACGGGGCTCAAACCCACGAACCATGAGTTCATGCCCAGAACCAAGAGTTGGACACTTAACCGACTGAGCCACCCAGGCACCCCCAGAGGTGTGTCTATTGAGTTCACCTGTTTTCAAAGAACCTACTCATGACAATCATTTTCTCTTTTATGTCTGTTTTCTGTTTCATCAGTGGTGGCTTTTATCTGTAGGATTACTTTCCTTTATCCTTCTGCCTTTGGGATTTATTTGCTGGCCATATTTTGTTTGTTCTCATTTCTCATGTTGGATGCTAAGTGCCTTAATTTTGCCCCTTTTTCTTTTACATGAAAGCATTAGAGGTCACAAATTTCTCTGTGTATATCACAAGTTTTAACACAATATTTTTGCTTCTCCTTTGACCCATGAGTTACTTAGAAGTTAGAAAAACTAGGGGCAGCTGTGTGGCTCAGTCGGTTAAGAGGCCGACTCTTGATTTCAGCCAGGTCAGAGTCTCCTGGTTCGTGAGTTCGAGCCCCACATCGGGCTCTGCACTGACAGTGTGGAGCCTGCTTGGATTCCCTCTCTCTGCTCCTCCCTGACTTTCTCTCTCAAAATAAATAAACTCAAAAAAAAAAAAAAAAAAAAGAAGAAGTTTGGAAAACTTGCAAACATATGGAACTCCTTTAATTTTGTTTTTATTCCTAGTTGCACAGTGGTCAGAGGATGTGGTTTCTGTGACATCATTCTTCCGTTTCAGTTGAGACAAATTTGATGACCTTACAGATGATCAATTTTTGAGAATGTTCGCATGTGTTTTGAAGAATGTGCATTCTTTTCATTGCTATATGCAATTCTGCACATGTCTAAACTGTGCTGCTTAAACCTTCTATATTATTACTCGGTTTTGTCTGCTTGAAGTGCTAATGTCTGAGAACAACGTGTTCCAATCTCCTACCTGTATGTTTTCTCCTTATGGTTCTATTTAAAAAAAAAAATTTTTTTTTAACGTTTATTTATTTTTGAGACAGAGAGAGACAGAGCATGAACAGGGGAGGGGCAGAGAGAGAGGGAGACACAGAATCGGAAGCAGGCTCCAGGCTCTGAGCCGTCAGCCCAGAGCCTGACGCGGGGCTCGAACTCAGAGACCACAAGATCATGACCTGAGCTGAAGTCGGATGCTTAACTGACTGAGTCACCCAGGCGCCCCTGTTCTATTTTTTTTTTTAATTAAACTATATTATTGGGGCACCTGGGTGGCTCAGTCGATTAAGCGTCCGACATCGGCTCAGGTCATGATCTCACAGTTGGTGAGTTTGAGCCCCGTGTCGGGCTCTGTGCTGACGGCTCGGATCCTGGAGCCTGCTTCGGATTCTGTGTCTCCCTCTCTCTCTGCCCCTCCCCTGCTCATGCTCTGTCTCTCTCGGTCTCAAAAATAAATAAAACATTAAAAAAAATGTTTTAATTAAACTATAGTATTGCCATTTTAGAATTTCCTGTCTTCCTGCGGAATCGTACTTTTTTGTCATTTTGAAGTGAGTCTCTATCTCTGGTAATACTTTTTGCCTGAACTCTTTTATCAGATATTAACTAGCTATGTCCTCCCAGGCCCCGAGTCTTTGATACCAGAGACAGAAATCCTACACTCATCCCCAGTTCTCTTGTTTGTATGCTTTTGATTTGTCCTGCTGCTTGTTATTCTTTTTTTTTTTTCACCTGTTTTGCCTTTTCTTCTTTTAAATTGTCCTCTGTTTACTTTCTTTTTCTTTTTTCCCTATCCTTTATTTGTGACTCATGATTTCCATTCTTTTAGGATTTACCCTCAAAAAGCGACCATGTATCACCATCTCAACCTTCCCCTTGAGTGACAATAGGGCCTTTGGAGACCAAACCCAATGATTCTGCTCCAACGTATATGGCATTTAAAAAATCAGTATTTTAGCTCATGAATTAACCCTACAACTTTGGTATTTTACTTTCACATAGAAAATACTCATCTAGATTGACCAACAGGCTTACCAATTTTTTGCTAACCATTTCTTACTGAATCTCAGACCTTCTTTCTGAGATCAGTTTCCTTCCTGAAATACATTTTTATGTTTATTTATTTTGAGAGAGAGAGAAAGTGCTCCTCCCAAGTAGGGGAGGAGCAGGGAGAGAGAGAGAATCCCAAGCAGGCTCCACACTGTCAGCACAGAGCCCAATGTGGGGCTTGAACCCATGAACCACTAGATCATGACCATGGCTGAAATCAAGATTTGGGCCCTTAACCAACTGAGCCACCCAGGCTCCCCTAAAGAAATACATATTTTTAGGAATCCCTTTGACAAAGTTCTGTTGTTCATAAACTTTGGTTTTGTATATATGACAATATCGATCTCACCCTAGTTTTTAAAAGAAAAGTTTGTGGAGTATACAGTTCTGAATTGGTGGCCATTTTTTCCTCAGCATTTTGATTATTCTCTAGTTCTTGCTTCTATTATTTCTGCTAAAATCTATGCAAATTGTTTTTTCCCTTCTGTCTCCCCTGTTCTATTCATTTTCTTCCCAAACACCAACTAAGTTTATGCTAGGCCTTTTTATTCTGTCTTCCACATATATTAATGTCTTATTTCCTCCCCCCCAATCTTTTTCTTAAGGCTGTATGCTAGGTAACTTCAATATCTTGATATTTATTATTTTTCCTTTTTTTTCCCAGGAAGTGCAGGGATTACTTCTTGAATTCAAATATATTAATTCTTTATTTATGTAAAATATGCTGTTTAGATTATTTCAAGAATTATACTCTTCATTTTATTTGCATGCTATTTTTTTTTTAATTTTTTTTTTTTCAACGTTTTTTATTTATTTTTGGGACAGAGAGAGACAGAGCATGAACGCGGGAGGGGCAGAGAGAGAGGGAGACACAGAATCGGAAACAGGCTCCAGGCTCCGAGCCATCAGCCCAGAGCCTGACGCGGGGCTCGAACTCACGGACCGCGAGATCGTGACCTGGCTGAAGTCGGACGCTTAACCGAGTGCGCCACCCAGGCGCCCCTGCATGCTATTTTTGATAATCCTTTGTTCCTGGTTTTTTTTTTTTTTTTTTTTTTTTTTTTTGGGGGGGGTGCCTGGGTGGCTCGGTCGGTTAAGCGTCCGACTTCAGCTCAAGTCATGATCTTGCCGTCTGTGAGTTCGAGCCCCGTTCGGGCTCTGAGCTGTCAGCACAGAGTCTGGAGCCTGCTTCAGATTCTGTGTCTCCCTCTCTCTCTGACCCTTCCCCCGTTCATGCTCTGTCTCTCTC
Source organism: Panthera uncia (assembly GCF_023721935.1). Taxonomy (NCBI): domain Eukaryota; kingdom Metazoa; phylum Chordata; class Mammalia; order Carnivora; family Felidae; genus Panthera; species Panthera uncia. The sequence continues at coordinate 55,320,705 of NW_026057586.1, read as the reverse complement.
TGTGTCATAAATAAATGTTCAAAAAAAATTTTTTTTAAAAATAAATTTTTTTTGAACATTTATTTATTTTTGAGAGACAGAACGAGTCAGAGCACGAGCAGGGGAGGGGCAGAGAGAGGGAGACACAGAATCTAAAGCAGGTTTTGGGCTCCGAGCCGTCAGCACAGAGCCTGATGCGGGGCTCAAACTCACGGACCACGAGATCATGACCTGAGCTGAAGTCGGACGCTTAACCGACTGAGCCACCCAGACATCCCCCACCTTTTTAAAGATTTCTGTATTTCATTATAATGGTCTTTCCTATTCGAAATCTGGTCATTCCAATAATCTGAGGTGTTTGTGCAGGAGTGGAGTGGTCTAGATTGATTGTTTTTGCTAATTAACTCCTGCTGATTTGTTTCCTTGGGCATATGATAGTGACCTGGAAATTAACTTATATTTGACTATCTTTGACCTCATAATCCATGAGAGTTCTGAGTTCTTGGGTTACTTTCTTCCATCAAGGGTGTTTCTATGGGGAGTCCCGAACATTTTCAAGTGTATCCATTCCATCCATTGTGGGTCCTAAGCTTAAATTCCACATCTGCTGCTGGTGTGGGCATTTTCCAGGAAAAACCTAGCTTTTTGGGTTTGCCCACACTCCATTCCATTTTCATGCCATTGTTATTTTTCTTGTTTGGGGGATTTGTTTTTGTTTGCTTGTTTTGGCTGTTGCAAACTCCCATTGTTTTGTTTATGAGCTCAGCAGGATTTGAAAAAGTGTTCATGTTAAACCACAAGAGACTCTTAAATACAGAGAACAAACAGGGCGGATGGGGTGGGGTGGGAAAGAGGGGAAAATGGGTGATGGGCACTGAGGAGGGCACTTATTGGGATGAGCACTGGGTTGTTGTACGTAAGCCAATTTGACAATAAATTATATTCATAAAAAAGTGTGCATGTTATAATCTATTCTGAATGTAGCACTATTAGCTCCCCGACCCTTCCTAATGTCCAGTCCTAATGTCCATCCAATGTTGGATGCTGTAAATCTAACAAATGGTAGTTAGTTATTATTATTATTGATTTGAAAAACAGCTTCTATACCACAGGGCAGCATGGAATCCAGTCCTGGAATGTGGAGAAATTCATAAACAGTATTCAAAGAAACTGATAAATATAATTGACGGCCTCTGTTACACAGGTTTTTGAACCAGCATTTTTAAAACTGGAATTAGGTCTCTATAATGCAAACTTGTTTTGACACAGCTGCCATTGCAGATTCAAATGACAGAATCTGGTTCGGAGAAAGCAGCACACACTTTAAAGTTGCTCAACAGTGCTCTCCGAATGCCGCTGGTATCACTGCTTCCCGGGGCAACAGCCTTCTGCCAGTTCACATCAAAATACACATTTAGCATCAAGGGGAAAAGGACCTTTTGGTTCTCCAAATTTATTTCCTTCCTCCCCCCTCCCTTCCCCTTTCTTCTCTTGCCAGCCAACAAAAATTATATCTGGATCTTAAGCTTAAACTCCAGACGAGCAGGAACCATTAGGAATTGGAGGGGCTCTTGTTCCGGAATCTTAGACCCTCCAATATCAGGAATTTCCAAGAAAGAAATGAATACGCCTTTGTTTATTAGGGAATGAGGACGGTTTATAGTGTTTTCTAGGTGCTAGAATAAGTAATCCATTTGATGTCCTCATAATAAGACGTGCCCTTCTGTTTTCACTCCTCTCAGATATGAATTATTAAAGACTCCTATTGTTCCTCTGTAAGTCTTGTATATAATGTAGAACTCATCTTGCAAAGAGGAAAGACAAAAACTGAAAGTAGCAAAAAACGATGCATCTGGAGCTTGTGATTTCTGCCAGCCGCAAAAATCATTTCTTGTACTTTTATACAAAAACGTTTTTCCCCATTTGATTTCCATCTTGTGCTCAAGGTAATTATCCTTCAGAGACACCTACAGGGAGAGGCTTTGAGAATGTCTGATAATTTTTAATGCGTTTGCCTCTCTACATTTTCTTCCCAACATTCTACTAAGTGGAGGACATCTGCCATGAAACATCAGCAGAGGAGGACTTCATTAAATATTGAATACTGTTTTCTGCCTCCGCAAGTGTTTGTCCTATACCAAATCCTCATATGGTGAAAGTGTGCAGGAGGGCAACCCAAATCTTCATGAGCCACAAACTGGTCCTTGCAAAAAGGAGATCAGCCCGTTGATATGCTGCTGGTTACTTAGGAGCAGCTAGCCACCTGCTGTGTTTCCAATTTGAACAATTGTCACGATAGCATTTCTAAACAATGGTTTTAATGGAAACTTCAGATAATATGGTTGTGGATTGGAAGCAGTCTTCAAGATTTGCAACCCCTATTTGCACAATAGTCAATAATAATTCAAAATGAGAGGAAAAGTCGCCGTTATAATCCTTTTATTGCCTTTTCCAAAATCTATACCTTTTCTTTTACATATATAATGGAAATATACATTTTTTAACTGATTTTACATTCACTTTGGAATTTTCTCCGTCTATAATTTTAAGCCTTTGAGAAATTCCCTATTTACCGGGAGCTGTTGATTTTCCCATTAGTGCCATCTGCTGGTCTAGATATTCTGACAGGGTTCTAGTTTGCAAGTTAAAATACACTGAAGAAAACTTAGAATAGATTTTGAAAGTAATAGAAAATCTTCACTTAAATGTTGTGAAAAGATCTTTTTTCACCCGTACCTCATGTGTCATATTTAAATTCATAGATCCTTTTTAGCTCACTCAAAGTTATAATTACCATGACTTCAAATCATTCATATGTATATTTATATGTATGTTATGTGTTATTATAATGTATTAAAGATGATAGGTTGACTTTCCCTTGAGTTGCAAAATTTCAGAAAGTCAACATCAAGGTTTAACTACATAATCTCTAAGAAGCAAATTTCAAGGCTGAAGGATAAAAATCTGATTTGTTGAACATTTTATATGTGGTTTAAATGAACTCTTCCCAAGCTGAGAAAATAATATTTACACTTATTTCGAACACTAGTAAACAGGCGAACTTGAAACCGGTAAGTCTAGGGTAGCTTCTTCCAACTATCTAGTTGTATAGAAAGTCACATCTAGTATCTCTGTCCTAGTCAGATCCAGGTCTCAGCAATATTTTTCTTCTGGTTTTCGATAGTCTGTGATCGATCCAGTCCAATATCCCAAACGTTCATTAATTTTATTTGTTGTAATGTTTCAAATAGATTTCTACCCGTGATTTGTCATCCAGATGGCTTTCCAACAAAAGGACACTTCTCCACCTTTGTATTTGCATCCAGCTCTGAACGATGCCCAGTGGTTTGCTTGCTGTGTTCTGGCATGCTCACCATCTCAGTGGTTAGCTGAATACTGGAACGCATCCTCCCTTTCCTCTGCTCACTGATGAGATATAATTTATGTTGATTCAACTCTTCACAAATTGCCATCTGTCAGCTTTGCTTTCTCTAATCCCCTATCTCCCTCCTTCGTTGCATTTGGTCGAACTGGCAGAAGCTCGGATATTGGCTTGGAGCAAAGTCTCCCCATCAGTAGTAAAGATCTCATTTGAAACGTACATCTCACTCATGAATTGCCTTCTTTTCAATCTCAACTGTGGCGATATTTTCATTTAGCGTTTCATCGTCCTCTGCTGCACAAAAAATAGTGTGGCAGCACCCACCGACACCTCTGGCTTCCAGAGCCATATTGAGAGGCACTTTGGCATCCTGTGTCTCCCAAATAATCTGTCTCTGTTGGTACTGTGTTTTTGTTTGTTTAGTTGGTTGTTTTGGTTTTGGTTTTGGGGTGGTTATTTTTGTTTGTTTGTTTGTTTTGCTTTGTTTTGTTTTTTGTTTGGAGAGAGAGAGAGCATGAGCAGGGAGAGGTGCAGAAGTGGAGAGGAAGAGAGAGAGAGACCGAGAGAGAGAGAGAGAGAGAGAGAATCCTAAACAGGCTCCACACTCAACACAGAGCCCAATGGGGGGCTCAATCCCACGACCCTGGGATCACCACCCGAACTGAAATCAAGAATCTGACTGATGCTCAACTGACTTAGCCACCCAGGTGCCCCTGTGTTTGTTAGTTTTCTATGGCCTGGTTTTATGCTTTCAGGAGCTAGATATATGGAATATTCACAGTGATCATATCCAGATTCCTGTTTCTTCCCTTGTGTGCCTAAAACACAGACCAATTTCATTAAAAATTTCTATCCCAAAGAGACTATCTTTATATTCTCTTTATGTATCTGAACAAATCCTTCTATAGCCATGGAATATAGGAAAAATTAGTTAACGCTGATTAAAAAGTAGACAAGCATCATTTAATTAATAAGAATATTAAAGCATGGTGAAAATCTGTAGACAGACTAGAACTAAGCATAATTGAATACTTTAATGTTTTCAGAAGTGCTTTCCCTAAACCAAGCTTTCTCAACCTTGGTACCACTGACATTTTGGGCCAAATAATTCCTTTTGTGGGGGGCATTCTGTGCATTTTGGGATATATAGCAGCATCCCTGGCTTTTACCCACTGGATACTAGTGGTATTCCTGTCCTCTTTCTTGTGACAAACAGGAGTATCTGCATAGATTTGCCATGCATCCCTTGGGGGGCAAAACTACCCCCCCATCGGGAACCATAAAAATATTAATGAAAGTAAGACTCTAAAATATGAGCCAGCGTCCACAGTATCCTGGTGGTTTTCATTAGCTTACAAATGACCTCACTATATGAGAAATGTCCGAGGATTTCCAACAGGACACAAAAACATGGAACTTAAAGCTGGAGAAGAATATGACAATATTTCTTCCAGAAACGGTGAGCTAGAATATAGCTCATGATTGTGGACTGCAGACATGCTCCCGGCAAAGTCTGACATCTGAACACAGAACTCGCTGGTCAAGTGTTCTAACGGAGAGGTTGACAAGTTTGTATTTCTTATTTTCTAGGAATCCAGGAGCCTGTGGAAGCCTGGCATTAATCAGTGCTGGTAGCTAACTGCTTTCAGAACCACTGGTCTAATGGGTAGATCCTGAGTGCTAAGAGAAGAGTCTCCAATGCGCTATGTCGTCCTGGTTCTTGGCTGTGAGCCTTCCGAAAGCATCCTCATTAAGGGCCTATCTATCCTTGAATGTTAGGTGTTTCCTGGGGGCGGAGGTCCTCTGCTCAAAGTTTCCATCGATGTACAGCACACGATAGTTGTGACCTCATTCCGATTAAGCATACAGGTTATAAATCCTTTTTAGTTCCAAGGAAGCTTCTCCAATGGCACGTTCATGTACACAGTGGTGCTCTGTTATAACAAGGTTTCCTTGCTTCATGAAGTTGGAGATGCCATAGGCTAAATCGTGTCCCTGTAACATGAAAACCCATAAACCGCTCCCCCCCAAATCTAATCTAATATGGTTACTTCTGAAACAAAAGCATAAGTCCAACCCAAACCCTCATGTCACAGAGGAATCGCATTTTATACAACCATTTAGACTATATCATATCTACCACTTAAAATAATGTCTGGCTCTGAGATTTTGGGCTAATGGAATAATTCATGCTCATCATAGTGAGGACAGAAAATCTCTTAGAGCAGTTAAAAACATGGGTGACAAGACTTTGCTAAACCTCAGGTACTACCTCTATAAAATGGGGATAATAATAGTTACTATGCCTCCTAGACTTCTTCCTTCCTTTCTTTCTTTCTTTTGAAGAAAGAGAGGGTGCAAGTGAGCAAGGGGAACAGAGAGAGAGACAGAGAGAGAGATAGAATCCCACAAGGGGTGTATAGAGAGAGAGAGGGAAAGAGAGAGAGAGGGAGAGAAAGAGAAGTGGAGCTCACCGTAACCGGGGCTCGAGCTCACCTGATGTGGGATTCGAACTCACCAACTGTGAGATCACGACCTGAGCTAAAATCAGATGCTTAATAGCCACCCAGTCCCCTCTAGGTTTCTTTTGAAGGTTAAATGAGAATCTAGGTATGAAGTATATGATTCTGTGTCTGGCATATGGTAAGAATTCACTACCTCTTAGCTGCTAGTACTTTACTATATAATTATACAATACATATTGTTGTTATGGGAGCCACCAAGAGAGAGTGGTAACCTCTTACACACCAAATACTTTCATAGGGTTTCCTTAAAAGGAAAACTAGGGAAATTTATGCCTAAGAAAAGAAGTTAGTTTTCTTAGCAGTAACCCAAGAAACTTTAAATGCTTGATGAAAAGACTGGGGCACTCTATTTGGGATAAACGTTGCAATTCTGTAAAGAAATATGATTTAAAAGAAAATGAATCAAACTATATCCTAGCTTCAAAGACCTACAGAACATCGAAAGTCATCTTAGAATACAAAAGAAAAAAATAATAATAAAAGAGGAGAGTCTTACCTGAATCCTTAGGTAGTAAGGATTTCAGTTCCTTTTTAACAATGACCAGGGGTCAAAGTGTCTTAACAAGCAGATAGACCATCTCGCATCCCTCTGGCGGGCAGGCTGGGAGCAGCTGCATCGGGTAATCATCCTCAATTACGGAGTTGCTAAGATCCACCGCTCTTCTGGCCCCTGCTTGTCAAACCACCTTCTGAGAATAATCTGACTTCCCGTGCCAGCTTCCCACTGGGAGAATGCACACTGGCGCAACGGATACAGATGTGGGCCCTGAAAAGCATGCCTCCTTGGCATGCTGCCAGGGTTTGGTGTGTCACAGTTTGGGAAATGCCTTAAGAATGAGAACCACAGGGCACGCAAAGCTAGGCAATGTGCCTTTGGAGACTCGTTCTACCTCGGAGGACAGTAGCTTCGTACAGGACCACTGAAGGTAAACCATCTATGTCAATGACCTTGATATCTCTTCAATGCTTCAATGCTTTGCTTCTTGTCACTTTATTTGGGAAGCTCCTATGTGAGTCTAACTTAGTGATAATTATAATCATTCACTAACTCAGTGAGGATTTTAGGCTTCTGAATACGGTTGACCCTATCTCTTAAACAGTGAGGCACTCTGTAACTAATTATTACAAATGTATCAATCTACATACAAATTCAGCGCATTCCGGGAGAATTGTGAGAAAATTCTTTTTTACCTTCAGAGGGTGAAAGGTCCCAGAAGTATCTAAAAGGTGTCTAAAAGATGTCTCTGAAGCATATTTTTACTGCAGTGGATACCTATAAAATGAAATTCAAATGTTAAACTTTGGTTAACTTTTAAAAAGCCACAAAAAGGTAGCAGAGAACATCAAAAATATTCTGAACATCTTGATAATTAGAAATGTATTACATGGGGCGCCTGGGTGGCTCAGTCGGTTAAGCGGCCGACTTCGGCTCAGGGCATGATCTCACAGTTCATGAGTTCGAGCCCCGCGTCGGGCTCTGTGCTGACAGCTCAGAACCTGGAGGCTGCTTCACATTCTGTGTCTCTCTCTCTCTCTCTCTCTCTGCCCCTTCCCTGCTCATGCTCTGTCTCTCTCTGTCTCAAAAATAAATAAACATTAAAAAAAATTAAAAAAATGTATTACAAAATAGAAATGGCAGAATTTCTAGCTATTAATCCAGAAGGAGGGTTCAAATAGTACAACAGAGTCTATCATCATTAGAAACTTCCATAGGGATTTGAGATTTGGGCTGGCATCCTTTCTTGTCGTATAACTGCAATTACTTTCCAGAAGCTTATGGTGGATTACACAGTCTGGCATTCTAGTAAAAATCTGTTGAGTCTTAATTGGAAAAAAACAAAAACAAAAACAAAACTTGTGTGTTCACTGGGGTTCTAAAATGGAGCCCAAATTACCTACTCTGTGGGTCAAAGAGTATTTGTCTCGACTTCTGCTGAGATGAAAGTCACTTCTGGGCTGTCATCTCATGTCCTTCCTAAGGTTGTTTAGTGCCTTCATTTTTGGAAAAGCGCAGAGCCTGAAGAATAAGGTCCGGCCAACAGGATTTCCATCCTGGCTGTGCATTATCACTTTCCAAAAACACCAATGCTTGCAGACTACCACATTCAGTGCAAAAGTCATCCTACCACAAAATTCAAGTCTGGGCTTTTAAAAAGACCAACAGAGAGCTGAAGGCCCAATGCTACATTTCAAAAGTGATGAGCCCGTGTTGGAGGTATGGTCCATCCCTGCTCTTACACCTGTGGAGTGGCAGGAGAGAAGCCCTCTGTGAGGAGGAGTGAGGACAGACCAGCCGCATCACTCTCTTGGTGGTGCCATAACAAGGGGGACATGACCGACAGACATTTCCTCGAGTCCGGAGACGAGAAGCCTACGATCAAGTGTGGGCCGTGTTGTATTCCTGAGGCTTCTCTACTTGGCTCGTTGATGGCATCTACTCCTTGTGTCTTCATGTAGTCTTTCCTCTGTGCACAGACACATACCCAAATTTTGTCCTTTTATGAGGACACCCATCATTGGATTAGGACCCACCTTAAAAAACCCACTTTACCTTAATTGCCTCTTTAAAGAATTTATCTCCAAACTTTTTGAGGTGCTGGGGTTAGGACGTCAATACGTGAATTTTGTGAGGACACAACTCAGCCCATAACAGCAGCCCAACTCTTCATGGACTTATAATAGGCACCAGTGGAGCAGCTGACATGACCCAGTGTAGGGCCTTGGCCACAGAGCAAGACTTTCCCCACGGGCAACGTGTTCCCACGGGTTGTCGCTGAATGCTTGGTGGGTGGTCCATCAGTTTCCTGTTGCTGCAGCAACACATTACCACAGAATTATTGGCTTCGAACAACACAGATTTATTTTATTTTTTAATTTTTTAAAATGTGTATTCATTTTTGAGAGACAGAGCACAAGCAGGGGTGGGAAGTGAGAGAGAGAGAGAGAGGGAGACACAGAATCCAAAGCAGGCTCCAGGCTCCGAGCTGTCAGCACAGAGCCCAGCGTGGGGCTTGAACCCACAAACTGCGAGATCATGACCTGAGCCAAAGTCGGACACTCAACCGACTGAGCCACCCAGGCGCCCCGAACAGCACAGATTTATTATCCTACAGTTCTGTAGGCCAGAAGTCTAATTTCGTCTCACTGAGCTAAAACCAAGGTGTTGACTGGGTTCTGTTCCCTTCAGAGGCTCTAGAAGAGAGTCCATTTCCTTGCCTTTTCCAGCTTCAAGAGGCTGCCTGCGTTCCTTGGCTGATGGCCCCTTCCTCCAACTTCAAAGCCAGCAGAGTTATATCTCACTGACCCTGTCTCCATCACCACAACTGCTCGGACTCTTCTGTTCTGCCTCCCTCTTCCATTATCAATGACCCTTGTGATTACATGTCATGTACCCAGATAATTCAGAATAATCTTGTTTTCTTACTGTCATCTGGCTGGCAACTTTAACTCCATCTTCAGCCTTCATTCCCCCTTTCCATGTAATCTAACACAGTTAGCTTCTGGGGATCAGGATGTGAACATCTTGAGACGCCATTACTCTGCCTACCACCATAGACAGTATGTCAAAGGCTGGGGCGGCACCAGAGATCTGAGAGCTATCTCCCTGAAGGCATGAAGTGCCTCCCCCGAATGGGAGCAAAAGATGGGCAGGAGGGATGCTGAGAGAAAGTCCTCCAAGGCATTTTAGGCCCCCACAGAGTATAAGGCAGTGCTGGGCAGCAGGGCAGGAAGGTTCTCCAGCGGTTCAGAAAGTGTGTGAAGGGGGCAGGTCTGGAGAACAAAACCTCCCCATGGATACAGAGCAGCTGGGTTGGAAAACAGATAAAAGTTTCCCATATTCTAGTAAGCTGGTGGCTCAGTGGTCAAGCCAAAGAGCTCTCCAGGATCTCACCAGTGCTTATATCCCAGGCCCTCCAGAAGACCAAGTCCTGATCCAGCTTTAAAGCATTTCAAATTGGTGGTGAACAGAATCCAAGTAAAGCTCCTACAAAGCTCAGATCCAGCCTAAGTGCAGATGAGATTGTATCAGCCCTGTCCCCTCACCTTAGCAGCCCGACCCAAGTAGGAGCATGCCTTTTTATGGAGTAAATGTTATTACTTCTGTCTCTATCATTCTTTATTAAAAAGTATTCGAGTAGAGGCGCTTGGGTGGCTCAGTTGGTTGAGTGCTGGACTGTTGATCTCGGCTCAGGTCATGATCTCACAGTTGGTGGGATTGAGCCTCATGTCGGGCTCTGTGCTGACAGCGTGGAACCTGTTTGGGATTCTCTCTGCCCTGCCTTTAAAAAAAAAAAAAAAAAAGGTATGTGAATAAAAGCCAACACTATAAGACATTTAATCTGTAGTCAAAAACAGCAGAGCCAATAGAAGCAGACCCAGAGGGTCCACACATTGGAATGACCAGGTAGGGCTTAAAAATAACTCTGATGGAGATGCCAAAGGATAAAGACACAAAGAACTACCCACAAACACAAGTCCATTCAGTAAATTTGTTTCTCACAGGGTCAGCAATTCTGCAACTACTTCATGTAAGTACTAGGACTGAGCCTAAGAAAATCCCTTATATATATTAAAAGGTTTCCCATTGGTAGAGAAACAGTTTCAGATTAGGAAAGGGAGGAGGTGAGAATAAACTCTGAGGCGATGGACTGGAATTAGAAACATGGGTATGAACATGTGTATGGTGTGTGTGTGTGTATGTGTGTGTGTAAGTGTATGTGTGTGTGAATGAGAGAGGGAGCGAGAGAAAGTCTGAATGTGCATTTGATAAATATGGAAATTAACAGAGAGAGGTGTGTATGTTTGGGTTCGTGCACACACACGTATTTCCCAACTCTCTCCACTGACAGGGCCTGGAAGCAACGGCATCACAGCAGCCATAAGCACACTCAGAGCCCAGTTGTTGGTTTCTAATTCCCATTCTCTGGGGCGCCTGCGTGGCTCAGTCGGTTACGTGTCTGACTTTGGCTCAGGTCCTGATCTCATAGTTGGTGAGTTCAAGCCCTGCGTCAGGCTCACAGCTGTCAGTGCAGAGCTCACTTCAGATCTTTTCCCCTCTCCCTGCCCCCTCCCTTGCTCTCTTTTTCAAAAATAAATAAACATTAAAAAATAAATTTCAAAAAATTCCATTCTCCAATAAGAGGAATCGGGTCTTTCTGAAAAACAGACTGATACCAGGGTGGGGCAGGGAAAATACGAGAACAAACTGGAGCCTCTTATGGAGAGAAGTACTCAGAAGAAGGTGAGGGTATATCAAAAGGCATAGACACCAGCACGACAAAGCTTCTGATGGCCAAAGCTGCAACAATTTGAGCAATAAAATAATAATAGTATTAGATTGTAACCCACAGACTGAAATAAATACTCATGAGTCCATACTCAGATAATAAATAATTGAATGAAGAAATGGGAGAGAAGAGACAGCTCTTTCTCATAGCATTTGAAGTAATAAATGTGGAAAAAATAAGAGACACAGAAAATTACCTTTTGGATACCACAGTTAGATTGTTGCAAGCAAGATTCACCAATGGTTGCTACAGCCAGTGGACAAAATTTGAGGAAAATGAGGACATCTATATATTCTAAATCTCCCTAGGAAATTCACTAACTACAAAGAGAAAGAGAATCGTTTCACCATGGAGAAACCCAGTAGATACCCCCTTGTCCAAGTGATCAAGGTTAGCATCACTGGTAACATAGGACGTTTCAACATCAGGTACCCCTGTTAATACACTGAGGAAGGTACATCACTTCTGTAGTGTTTGCTAAAAATGCATAACCTCAATCTAATCCTGGGGAAATCTCCGACAAACCCAAACTGAGGGACTGTCTGCAAAAAACGGTATTCTTCAAAAGGGCCGAGGTCACCAGAGATGAGGAAAGATAGGAATGGCCACAGCTGAAGAGGTCTAAGGCAACATGACAATTACATACCAGGTGGGATCCTGGATTGGATCCTGCAACAGAAAAACAACATTCCCGGAAAAATCTGGTGATATCTAAACAGTCTGTAGTTTAGGTGACAGCAATATGCCAGGGTCAGCGTCTCAGTTTTGATAGCTATCTCTGGCTATGGGAGATGTGAGGGGCAGGGAAAGAAAGGTGGAAGGCATGCAGGTTCTCTCTGTGATGGTTCCATATTTCTCTGGAAATCTCAAATGATTTCAAAGTAAAAAAAAAAAAATGCTAAAGGATCTCGTGGAAAAGGTTGACAACATGCCTGAAGAGAGCAAGACTTGCCGCCAAGACATAGAAGCTATTAAAAACGACAACAACAACAAATGGAAATGTCAGAACTAAAAGATACTGATACCGTGGTCTACACAGCAGAAATCTTGGCTTAATTGTTCTGAGGCAGGGAGCAGGCAGTTGGACGTTTAGGAGTAATTCCCCAGGCAATTCTAATTATAGCCAAGGTTGGGAACTACCAGGCTAGCCTATTCAAATTAACATTAACATATAAAGAAGCTATATAGAGACTTTCCTGGACTTACTGACATCCTAATATTGTAAGTAGAAAATTCATTTAATATACCTAACCTATAGAACATCATAGCTTAGCCTAGCCTACCTTAAACGTGCTCAAAACACTTATGTTAACCTACAGTTCAGCAAAATCATCCCCCGTACAGCCTGTTTTACAATAAAGTGTCATGCATCTCACGTAATTGGTTAAGTACTGCACCGAGAGGTAAAAACAGGATGGCTTGTTTGGGTACAGAATGGTCATCAGTGTACTGGTTGTCCACTCTCACGATGGCGTGGCCGACTGGGGGCTGTGGTTTTCTCCAACTGGCCAACATCAGGAGAGAGGGTCATGCTGGACATCATAGTCTGGGAAAAGATCAAAATTCCAACTTTGAAGTCATAACATCCACCAAATACCTATCGATTTAACACCATCATAGAGTCAAAACATCTTAAATGGAACCACTATAAGTCAGGGACTGTCTGTACTGTCTGCCGGGGGTCCCTAAGACCACTCCCATGTTTGAGACTTACTAGAAGGGCTCAGGGGGATCCTCATATAGTTTTACTATGGCTACGATGACTTACAGCCAGATCATAAAAGACAGTAGTCAGGAGGAATTCCCACACAAGCTTCCATGTCCTCTCTCCCTCCCCCGAAGGGGGACACTTGAGCATGCTTCTTTCTCCAGCAAGTGTGTGATGTTTCTGCCCAGGGAAACTGGAGCATGCATGGTTCTCATTGGAAAAGTCCAAGATTTTTAATGGGCGCTTATCAGGTGGGCACCCCCTGCTTAATATGCTCCCAAATTCCAGACCCCCAGAAAGAACGTAGGTATTCTGCACAAAACCACGTTGCTTGTTCCAACAGCTGAAGCACGGTGAGCCACTTTATAAGTTAGGAAAAGCTTTATATCATTGTAGGAGCTGTTTGCCGATCAAGATCCCAGACGCCAGCCATGGCCGACCTTACCAGCAGGTAATTCTTCTGCGTATACCATAACTCACACTATGGCTCACATTTTACTGAGTACATATGAGAAGACAATCGCTGTGTTTTACATACCTCATCTCATATAGTCCTTATGACAATCCACGAGCTGGGTATCGTCTTCATTTTATAGCTCAGATAATTTGAGGCTTAGAGATCTTTAACCCCAAGAGATAATTTACCCCAACTGCCCACAGCCAGTAAACAGTGATCATCTAAATTCACAGTTCAATTCTGACACATCTTCTGCTGAATCCTTTTTTGTCCTTTTGGAATTGGAGACAAATAATCGCTCTCCCTCTCTTTACCACAGAGCGTATTTGCGGATAAATGAGGAGGCTTCCAAAAGTACCTAGAAAGAAATTGTATAAATTCTGTTTTTTCCATCGTTATTACCAGTGTAGGTAATTTTAACAAAAACAAGTGTCTCAAGTAGATCAATAAATGTGGCATTTGAAAAACCACCTTTTCCACATTTTGTGAATCTCCTTTCTATGTTACAATGGTATGTGAAAATATCAAAATATCACTTCCCCAAATTATTGCCAATTCGCCTATTTACTTTTTTTTTTTAAGGTAAGTAGGCTTTGGCTTTTCAAATATTGCTGACCTCTTCCCTTTTTCGTCTCCTCCAACCCTTGGACCATGTGACGTTTTATTGTAAGTGGTTACGCTGTGCCCAATTCAAAGCTGCTGCTAATTGACCAACCTCCATAGCCTCACAGGTGGTTCTCATTCAATAAACGTTATGTTCAATTTTATGACCAACACCCCTACATGTATTTCAACAACAGGAAACCAAAAGGTGACAGAGAAGTCCCCTTTGCTCTTTCAGGGAGAAACCCTCCGTTGCCCTGTGCCCTGGATGCACCTGTGGTCTTTTACCAGGAGCCCAAGGGCAGGCCAGCTGATCCAGCTTGGAGACTGCCTCAACTTCCAAGAGGAGCCACCCTTGTGTCCCTCCGTTGGTGGAGCCCTCTCATGGGCAAGCTGAGGCTGTTGCAAAGTTTATGCCAACTGAAGCAAAGACACTGATTTAAAATTGTAAATAAAAGATAGCCTTAATGAAATGAAGAGTCTAAGTTTCTGGACAGGGGGTGGCGATTTTTTCTTTTTAATTTTTTTTTTAACGTTTATTCATTTTTGAGACAGAGAGAGAGAGAGCATGAACGGGGAAGGGGCAGAGAGAGAGGGAGACACAGAATCCGAAACAGGCTCCAGGCTCCGAGCTGTCAGCACAGAGCCCGATGCGGGGCTCGAACTCACGGACCAGGAGATCATGACCTGAGCCGAAGCCGGACGCCCAACCGACTGAGCCACCGAGGTGCCCCGGGGGTGGCGATTTTTAATAAGCGGCCTGATAATATTTTAGGCTTTTCAGGCCATAAAATCTTTCAATGTCTGTTTCAGTGACTCGGCTCTCCTTTGCCGTGTGCAAGGAAACTTAGACAATGTGTAAACAAATGGGCATGGCCGTGTTCCAATAAAACTTTATTTACAAAAACAGGGGGCAGCTTGGATTTGGTTTACAGGCTGCAGTATACCAGCGCCCATTCTAGAACATTAGCAGAATCTGCTGCATGTGTTTTTCCCTTTAAGATACCCAGGAAACAGTAACCCCTTTATTCATAATGTAACTTATTATTCCTACCTATAGCCCAAGCAGAGTTTCCATACTCAAATGCTAGAATTTTCAGATGTGAAGTGCATGAGATTGGTTTATATATTTAACTTTGTTTATGATGAATACCAGTACTAATCATTGTTAAATATAGAAATGCAGATAGAGCCTGTGTGTGTTAATCAATAGCCCAAGAGCCATTTTGGTTGGCACACTGCCATATTCTGCGTGGAGAACAGCTGGGCTCTGACTGCTTTTGCGAAATGTATTGAGGTACAATGACAAAAGAAATATCTCCAGATGCCTGTACATGATAATGCATCTGGAAAAAGGCTAGGTTGTAGAATCAATAGCCGTCAGATGGTCCCATCGCACAGATATTCCTGGGAGACCAAAATTTATAAATACAAGTAAAATCTACATAAGCCTCTAGGTTCACAGTAGCTTTTTTTCTAAATGCAATCTGAATTTCAAAATGTAGCTATGCCTATTCAGTGATTGATTTGCACAAAATAACTATGAATTCCATATAACACTGTTTGAATTTTAACGATATGTGTCTTGATGACTCTCCCTCTGCATTGAAAGGATGACGGGTTGTATCAAACAGCAGGTCACAACCAGTAGATGGCATCTAACAGCTAGAGCAATAGTTTAGACCTATTTTTAACATTACGCTTGCGACTTATGAGGGCTCACCCTCCGACGTTATTTATAACAGATCAGTTTAATTTCGAGCCCTTACTCATCATGGTTGAATTTTTAAAAATTACTATCCAATAAGTTCATACAAAGGGCCAAAAAGGACCACAAACTTCCCGCAATTTGAACCTGATCGTTCTACTGCACTTCCACACCATAAGCGGACTACATGTTCTGAATTTTTTAAATGGATATAATCTAAAGACATTAAACACTGAACACAGGCATTTGAAATACAGTTAGTCCTTTATGATTGAATAAAACTAACTTGCTAATTGTTGGACCAAGACCAAAAGATATAATACCAAACCTCCTGCAATTTGGATAAATTCCATGGGAGTCAAGTGAGTTCAAAAGTCTCACAAATAATGAAATTACTGACCAGGATAGATCGGAAGGAGAAAACCAATAGATTGAATTCCGTTCCTTGGAGCTCAATTTGCTTTTTAGCTGACTGTTTTTAGCTGTCTGCAATTGCACCAAACTGAAGTCATTAAAAACCCATCCATTTTCGTAGGCAACCTCCACAGGACTTCAGTGAATCTCACCACAGATGATACTTTGTAAGAGGAGGCAGACTTTGCAAGTTTCACCTCGTTCTTTCCTCTGCAGGGTTTATCAATGCCAAGATCTAAGATTGTAAATAATTTGAAGAAACGGAATGTGTCTTACCATGCATTTTTTCTAAGTTGCCATGCACATGTGTTGGTGTTAGTGTTAGATCGATTTCATAAATAAAAGAGCCTTCTTGGAAAAGTGAAGGACAGAGGTCTGTGGGGGGAAAAGAATAATCTAATCAGAGACTTGTTTCTTACTTTAATCACGAGCCATAAAAACAGCCAAATCCCATGTCACGCTGCAGTAAAGGTTACATCAGTACTTCATACAATATTTATAGTGTAAGAGAAAGCCCTGCAGTCCGACTCCAATATGACATTAATCTTCCTGCTGCGTCACCACACACCCACCCCTCCCCTCAGCTAAATGTGCTCCCCGGTGCCATTCCGATAATGGAGATAATTGGCCGGGGAATATTAATGTAACAAGAAATCCAGAGCACAAAACAAATATAGAATCATACTGGATCCTAGGGAAGCGTGTTTTGAGTGCCACTTAAGTAGGGGGGGGGCTACCCACCCCAGTTTGCCCTAGACTGAGGGGCTTCCTGGATGCTGAGCTTCCAAACCCAGACAAATTGGTGATCCCACTTTTAAGAGGCAATGGCTTGAGGCTATAAAGGCTTCATGCAAACAATATTATCACACCTTGTTGTACAAGAGGTCATCACGGGCAAGACCTGGCATGAGGTCTTATTATGGCATGAGGCTATAGTACTCGAAGCTTGAGCCTGAGACAAGGTCCGGGATTTCGTTCCCACAGAGCGGGGAGCTTTTCTGTCGTCCTGATTTCTTTCTTGGTCTCCACTGTCCAGGCTCACAGGTTTAGGGAAGGGAGGGCAGGGCTTTCAGAGGCTAAGAATTCAGGGAAGTCCTGTTTGGGGCCACTTTTCAGACCACGGCCCCTTCTGGCACTCTTTCCTGGTGTTACCCATTCTGTAATTCTCATTGAAACCTCATTTATACCCAGAAGAATACATCAAAGCAGCCACAAAGGAGCTCAGTCATAAGGATTCAATCAACGTAATTTTCACTCTTCTCCATGAAGCTGCTCTGGGTAGCTCGAGGACTGTCGGGTGGGATTTGAAGGCTTTGCTGCCTCTGACGTCTCCGCTCATTTCACGAAAAGCTTTCTCGAGGACATCTGGAGAACAAATGATTTACCGTTACTGAAATGGGGCGCAGGGCTGGATCATCGCCTTTATTGCAACCATCTAGGCGATGGCAACATGATTGAGTACTAGACTAGCCAAGGGAATTGAAAGGGCCCTCAGTTATTGTACACTGCAAACTCAAAACTGCGTTGTTCGGTGTGGCATAAGGCATGCCACCTAAAATGATGATACACCACATGCAGAGAGCAGAGGATTCCCCTGGAGCCTCTAGCACAGGCTAGGTATGTCACGTCTACATTTTTTTTAAAGTTTATTTATTTATTTTTAATTTTTTTAAATGTTTATTTACTTTTGAGAGAGAGCGAGACAGACAGACAGTGTGAATGGGGGAGGGGCAGAGAGAGAGGGAGACACAGAATCCGAAGCAAGACTCCGGGCTCTGAGCTGTCAGCACAGAGCCCAACGCAGGGCTCGAACTCACGAACCGTGGGATCATGACCTCAGCCAAAGTCCCACGCTTAACTGACCGAGTCCCGGCCAGCTATTTTTTTTTTAAGGTGGATAGAACAAAGTCCAAAAAAAGTCGTTCTTATGAAAAGCGCCTTCCTCCAAATCACCGTGAAGTTTCTACTAGCAGCAGGTCAATGGCTTCCTAAAAAGCCTTGTGTAGCTTAAGAAAACATATTCTCAAGCCACGTGGGTGGCTCAGTCGGTTAAGCAACCGGCTCTTGGTTTCGGCTCAGGTCATGATCACGTGCTCGGGGGGTTCGAGCCCCGCGTTGGGTTTTGTGCTTATGGTGCAGAGCCTGCTTAGGATTCTGTCTCTCCCCCACCCCCCCTCCCCGCCACTCCCCGCACAGGTGCGTGCTCTCTCTCTCTCTCAAAATAAACTTAAAAAAAATTATATATAAAAAAAGAAAACATATTATCATGGAAGGGAGATGAGAAGCAACCTACTACATGTAGTTATTCCAGAGTTCAAGAGAAAGGTAGAACAGATGGATAGATTTTGCCTGGAGCCCATATGAAGAGGTATTTGAAAATAGCTCAGGTAACAGACCTCCAGAAGACTGGGGACGAAGATACAGGTAACCTACCTGACAATCTTATCAAAGGCCATTAGCGCCCCTTCTCTTGCCTTCTTTCCCTGCGTGAGGTGGAAAGGGCTTACGTCTGGTACGGGCTTCCTCGCCAGCGGGCACAGGAACTTCAAACAGATTGTCCCCATCACACATCTGAATCAATCTGAGTGCTAGCCCTTCAAGAGCAAAGGAGGTGTTTGAAAATGGCTAAACATTACAACACATCATTTTTAATGAACGCAGGACTTAGATTTAGAAGCCGGCAAAGAAAATATTTGCAGCTGAGTAATTGTAAAGCCAACCCTACCCACCTTTTATTATTGTTATTTTTTTTTTTTTAATGTTTATTTATTTTTGAGACAGAGAGAAACAGAGCATGAACGGGGGAGGGTCAGAGAGAGAGGGAGACACAGAATCGGAAGCAGGCTCCAGGCTCCGAGCCATCAGCCCAGAGCCTGACGCGGGGCTCGAACTCACGGACCGTGAGATCGTGACCTGGCTGAAGTCGGACGCTTAACCGACTGCGCCACCCAGGCGCCCCTATTGTTATTTTTTTTAATGAGAGAGGAGACATTGCCAGTCACCCTTTCTAGAGGAAAAATAATTGTATAAATTGTATAAAATAATTGTATAAAAATTATTAATTGTATAAAAATTGTATAAAAGGCAAAATAATTGTAAAAAAAAATAATTGTATAAAAGAGGTGTAGTGGAGGGGCGCCTGGGTGGCTCAGTCGGTTGAGCGTCCGACTTCGGCTCAGGTCATGATCTCGCAGTCCGTGGGTTCGAGCCCCGCGTCGGGCTCTATGCTGACAGCTCAGAGCCTGGAGCCTGTTTTGGATTCTGTGTCCCCCTCTCTCTCTGACCCTCCCCCATTCATGCTCTGTCTCTCTCTGTCTCAAAAATAAATAAATGTAAAAAAAAAAAAAAAAAAAAGAGGTGTAGTGGAATGACTGAGAATTTAGTCTTTGAAGCCAGGCAATCAGGGTTCAAATCCTGGTTTTATCACTTTACTAGTGGGTCCTACAACCTAATGGGGTTTGTGTATGAATCAATACACGCCTAGAATTACACCTGGGACATAGCGAATT
Organism: Panthera uncia; assembly: GCF_023721935.1. NCBI lineage: Eukaryota > Metazoa > Chordata > Mammalia > Carnivora > Felidae > Panthera > Panthera uncia. The sequence goes on along the minus strand of NW_026057586.1, from coordinate 55,301,132 downwards.
CTTGTTAGTTGGAGTAATTGTCATCACTGAAAATCATCACCCTTTCTGAATTTGGGTGGAGGTTCTCCCTAAGACACCAGGAGAAAGGGATTCTCCTTATTCTCGCAGGAACGAGTAAATGAAGCCACAGTAATTGCTATGTGTGATCTGTTCCGAGTAGGAAACAGGCTTCAGTAAATGGATGTGGTACAAGTCACTGGCTGTTATTTTTTGCTTCGGCAACAAACTGTAGATTTTCTGGGCTCATCGTAGTTGACGTTGTTTTCTTATATTGCTACAAACTTCTGGAATACCTGAGAAATTCCAAAATCACGGGCATCTAAACAACATGTCCCAGATGGCCTTTTCATGCAAAGGGGACAAAAACTCCTGTTCTGACTTTATGTAAAAAATATGGCCACCTGCAGGAAGCTTATAGAACTAAAAGTAACCTCAGTAGAACATTCATGAAGGCAAAACAGTTGTATCAAAGGGCAAATGGTAATGTGTCTATGAGGACCATATATATTCTTTTTTAAAAATATTTGTTATTTTTGAGAGAGAGTAAGAGAGAACACATGCATGGGTGCGAGTGGGGGAGGGACAGAGACAGGGGTGGAGACAATCCCGTATCAGGCTCCACGCTATCAGCACAGAGCCCAACACGGGGCTCTATCCCACCAACCGTGAGATCACGACCCAACCCCAAACCAAGAGTAGGAGGCTTCACCGACTGAGCCATCTAGGTGCCCCCATTCTTTATTCAAGACCCAGCTCGAGTGTCACCTCCTTTGTTAACCATTCTCAATTCCCCCAATCACGTTTGTTCCCACATGTGAAGTCGACAGTACTCAAGTAATGCTCTCCTCCTTGCACTTGTCGTGTTGTAACTTATCTGCCTGCACGTCTCATCCTTCCCCCGACTTCTACACTCTCTTAGGCAGTTGCTACACCCTCCTGCACAGGACTTCTGTTAATGGTCTGGGCGACTAGTCTACCACATAGGACAAACTGGGTGCCCCCTAAATACTTGTTAATACCGCAGACCTTATTAGCATGCACCCACATCAGGCTCTCCTCTTCTCCTCGGTACCAGGGGACTGGAGTTCCTAAACCATTTGCAATCAGGGCCCATGTGGGATGAGAGCAGAAATGGTGAGCGTTGCTTCCAGGCTGACACCCAGAAGGTGTGAGGTCCTAGCATGGTGGCCAATATTCCACGTTAAGCTGGCAGCACGTGTAGCAGCCTCTGCTCTTGAGCAACCATGATGGGTGAGCTCCCTGCCACTCACTTGGGAGATGATTGAAAAATCTACCTTTGTGGTTTTAGCCACTGAGATTTGAGGGGTTTGCTACCACATGGACTATCCTACCCTGTCCTGACTCATGCCCAGTAGATGACAAATATTTTCACTTCATGAGATTCAGACATCAGATTGGAAGCATCACAGTGTCCCAGGAAAAGCACTCCATTAGAGGGGCCAGAAAACCGGATGTGTGCATGCACATGCACCTTTAAATGCATGCATTTTAATCATTGACAAACTCTTGGACTTTTTACTTCCTTGGAGGTAAAACTAGGGTGAACCAGAACGAGGCTAAGGCCCACATACCTGATTCCACGGATTTGAAGAAAGGAGTTGTGACGCATCCTCTTGCTACTGGTCACGTGACCCTTCTGGATCAAATGCTCAAGTTTAAGAGATTACTCCTGTATGGGCTAGAGTTTAGAAGAGGTTACTGGTCACTGCAAATCCAGAGCAGAATCTCATTTTTACTTTAGCCAAGTGTTTTATAGCTCCTTAGCAAGAATGCTTCCCTCTGTGAGTCACTTCCAGAAGAAGATGGGTTCTGTACAATTGTATCTACCTATCTGAATTGTCTGATGATTAAAGACAGACTTTGTCTGGCACACCCAGCCACCTGGGCAAATTAACATTATACAGACAGGGGTTCCTCAGGGGCTCCCGTGGTTAGGCTGCATAGTGCAAGCCATCTCGAGAGACATACTAGCGTTTCGGAAGGATGAGACTGTGGGTTCAACTCAATGGGCAGGTCTAGTTTGGCAGCCTTTCACTCAGGCAGGTGGCTTTGAAGTGGTGCAGGTGAGCCTCTGAACTCATGACCGATGAAGGTCCGCTAAATGCAGTCGAGCTCTGTCGCATTCTCTGGATGTTTCAAGGTGTTTACACTGAGGGCAGCTGAGGTTAGGACCCCTCCTTCATTAGGAGTGTGCTCACTGCAGGATTTCACCAAGGGGAAGAGCCAGGAACTTCTTCTCTGCTGATGTGGCTCTCATGGGAGCAAAGCTCATCACCCAGGAAATGATGCCCAGGTTCTGAGCTGTTGCAGTGGTTGTCGGACATGTTCTTCAGAAGACAGCAACGCCAAAGAAACAGAGCAGTCCTCTCCTTGCTTGGTACAGAAATGGCCCGAGCCATTGGGATACCATGTTGAAAATGGGATATCATCACTACTAATCCTAGAGCTGATTCCTGTGGTTCCCAGCCGTGGCTGCTCACCTGAATCACTTAAGGACCCAGCCTGAGAGCTAGATTGAGCAGGCCCAGGTAGGACCCAAGCCTCAGTATTTCTTTCAGCATCACAGGATTGACTAGTCTGGTCGAGTAGCAGGGAGTTTCTATCAGGTAAATTAGAGGAGCTCGTCTTGTTTCCCTGCTCTGAGTTACCACTAGGGCAGGCTATGTATGAATTAGCCAGAGGCTGTCTATACTAAGCTCTGTTCTGTTTGCAAAAAAAAAAAAAAAAAGGTGCCTTTGGGAGCAGTTTTCATTCTCTAAACCCCAGAACATGGGCATATGTAGAGACAGCTGTAGCTATGAGCACAGGAGTACCTTAGTGGCCCCACATGACAACAGCTCCTGGAGAGGCCCAGGAGCTCAGGTCCCAGGTGCCTGGAAGTCCTCCTGAACACCCAGGAATGCAGCCACAGGGCCTCCTGCACAGCCCAGTTTCTCTGGCTGTCGTCTGACCACCTTTGACAAGGTCTAGGGAATTTGTCAAGTAATTGGGTCATTGTTTAGTCCCATAAGAATTTTTTTTTAATAAGGAACCTTTATTTTACTCCCTAGAAATTTCAAAAAAGCTTTCCACATTTCAAGCAATAGTGGGGTACATACTGCAGAAACAATTCAACGGTTCATGGGACTATTATCTGTTCCATTTGGGGATGGAAAAGGGCAGCAGTCAAGCATTGGAGACAAGGGGACTCACCAGTTGATTCTTTCTAGTTCTTCTGACTTCAGGGCGGTCACAAGATGGCTGGTTTCCACTTGCGACAGTGCAGTATTGCTGAATAGGGTCAGGGAAGGCACAAGTAGAGAATTGCATCGTGATGTTTCTCATAAAATGAGAAGACTTTGGGGACACCAACACATCAACTTGAAAAGAAAGTTCAATTAAAAAATATCTAAGCCTTGGATACTCCTGATTATGTAAGGTAAAGGTATTAAAAGTTTGATTCAACAGATCCTCCTGCAGTGTTTAGGATAGGGCTCCAAAATGATAGCCTGTCTCACCCTGGGGAGAAACCAGTCCTTCTGGGAAAAACAGACCTACCTCATGAGCCTCCAGGGAGCGCTTCATGACCCATGAAGCCTAGAATGCCCATTTGAGGCCCATTGTGGAAGGCTGGAAATATTACAACTTTCTTTAAAAGTCATCCCTCGATGCAATTTAACCTCATGACTTTGGAAACCAAAAATTAGAAGAAAAACAGTATATTTTTTTCCCAAGAAGAAACTTAGTATATACTTAATGGAAGAGGCAGCTGTGATCATTTCAAGAGAAATGATCTTTAATGATTTTGAAGACAAAACACAAGGGCAACACCTTGTGGCATCTCTTGCCCTTGAGTATGTCCTACAGTGCTAACGAGGCAAACACAGGGAGAAATCAAGGCACAGCTCAGAAATCAAGGCGCAGCTCTGGAGCTCAGACCATGTTCCAAGAGGGGCAGGACAAAGTTGGCAGATGCTGTGCTTGCGTCAGAATCTCCTCCTTCCTCTTCTCCTGCACCAACTTGGCTTAGCCTTGCTGCTTTAATGCAAGACAGTTCCATCATTGATTCTTTAAGGGAAAGAAGAAGTAACCTCAAGAATCCCACGAAGGTGGGGTGCCTAGATGGCTCAGTCAATTAAGCATCTGACTTCAGCTCAGGTTGTGATCTCATAGTCCATGAGTTTGAGCCCCACATCGGACTCTGTACTGATGGTGCAGAGCCAGCTTAAGATTCTCTCTCCCTCTCTCTCTGCCTCTCCCCCTCCAAAATAAATAAATAAGCAAACATAAAAGAAAATAAAGAATCCTATGAAGGTGACATAACACCTTCTCTCTTACTACAGCTCTGTGAGTTTCCATCATAGAACCTGGAGCCCAGCCTGGGAGGGCATTCCTGTCAGTATAATCCAAGGACCCTCAAGAGCAAATGTGCTCTGCTCATCTACTTTGGAGCCATAGCTTCTCTTGGGAATAAGCTTGCTGGAAGCATGAGAGGTGGGTGTACAACTGATAGAACCATCATAAGTAGATGGACAGCTGATGATAAGCTGTCTTATCAACCTGGAGAATCACTGACTGGCGTCTTCTAAAGGAGATTTCGGTTGTGAAAAATTTCTACTATCTAGATGGTGAGTCCTAATTACCAAGAAGAACTCTAACTTGCTTCTGAGGAGTATTTTAACCCTACCCAACACAGCTGCTTCCCGGGGCATCAGCACAAACCTACCCTGAACTTCACCTATAGGAAAAAGAAAATCACTTCCTGTTCTTTGGAGCAGGTGGTTATTTAGGGAAAGCAAGTGACCCGTTCCAGGTTCATCTGGTGAGCCATAAACCCAAGCAGTGTGTAATTGCTCTCTCTCAAAATAGTAGGCAGCCCTGGGAGAGCCAGACTTGAGTCACTGCACTGACTAGCAAAAGGCCTCCGACTTCAAGCTGAGCTGTGCGGAGGCCTGTGCGCAGCAGGCTTCTTGGAGAGTGGCCAAGAGCTAGAATTCCTCTGGCTTTTGCTTTCTCCATGGATAGAGGCTCTGAGGGACAGCCATGACCCAGAGTGGTTTCCACAGGAGGAGAGGGGAACCATTGATACATAATTAGCAGCATCTCATATAATACTTCCCCCAAACACCCAAGAAATTCCAAGCTCCCTTCTGTTTCCTATGAGGTTACCTTTCCTTTTTTTTTATTTTTCCAGAGTGAATACTCCATAAAGACATGAACACCAAAATATATTTAAATGGAGTTTTTAAGATCGTGGATGAACCAAGACTCGTTTTATACAAATGATGGTTCAGTGTCAAGTACTTAACCTTCAGTCCTGCCCAGAGTCTCCTGTTCTTCTGCTCTTCCGTAGACTCCTTCACACATACCCCTCAGTTGGGAAAACGGCCTACAGCATAATGTCATTTTAGCAAATGTAAAAGTCCTTCTACTTCTTCTTTGTCTCTGTTTCAACACCAAAATGGCTCTGGGGAAATTTGCATACAAAGGAGAACGATTAGACACTGGAAGCCTATCAGATTGTCTTCCTTCATGGGAGACAAAGAAAACAAAGGCTCCTTAAGGTACCAGGGACTCATAAAGGAGTGCTCATCCCTAGGAATGCATGAAAATACCGATCAGTAGGTCCTGCGACCCACCACTCCCAAGTCCCCTCAGCAGGATGGGAAACAGACACTCCCTCTATGGGTGCCACCACAAAACACAGGCACCTTCCCCAAACCATGCCAGCTGCCATTTGCCTATTAATGAAAGGAGGCACAAGTCGTTAAAAGCTGGGAGATAGACCAGAGACCAGAATTTTCTAATCAGAACTAATCCCTCCAGGCATATAGCATTTGATACATCAAAGGCTTAATATTTGATACATCAAAGGCCTTCTCAGTAATTCCTTTGAGGAATCAAAAAACTATGCTAATGAATGTATGAGCTCTGTAGTTTTAAATTGGAACTTTTTTTTCTGGCTTGGGATAAACTTTTTATAACTTCATTTGGTTGAGGAAGCATCTGTGTATGTGCTATGATTTAAGATGATCCAAGAGAACCAATTGATCCCAAACACCTTTCCCGCCACCTTTCCAGAGCCCCGTTAGTGAATGTCTAAGGTTAAGGATTTGAGGGCCTTGTTAAAATACGTGTTGCCCCAGAGACATAATGGATAAAACACAATTACCCATTAATATGTTAGGGTGGACCCACCTGGCCAACTAGCCCATCTCTCACTAGTGTGGCATTGAAAGGTTGAGACCCCAATAGATAGTCTTCGATGGGGCTTCACTAGTCTGTGAAGGCTGGTTACTGTGGGGGTATTGGTCCCTGGAGTAGGGAGAAGATATCCAAAAAGAAGGGAATAAAGGCCTATAAGAGGGGATAAGACCACTGGAAGTAGGCGGTCTTGAACTATCATTCACATGATTCTTGATTTGAAGACTCAGAACAGGGCTTTGAAGAAGGCTTACCCTTCCTCCACCCATCCCCAGCTATGCTGCTGAGTCTTTGACCCCTCTGGGCTCCACTGGTATCTTCTGCAAACTTCATTACAACACTAATTATATGGCATCACTTCTTTTGTTCATGTGACTGCCCTTCCCACCCTCTGCTGCCTGCAGTAGTATTGACCATGTGCTCTCTCAAGCACTTAGTTCAATGGCTGGCCCTCAGCCGGCCTTCAGAGGCTTTATGCTTTATGAATGAACACATAATTGTCTGGTTAATTTCATAAACCCACAGAGGATTGAGATAAGTTTGCACTTCCTTCCATTTTAGTTTGAATGCGGGTGCCTCCTTTTTCGTTGACAACAGGGGCTTCTCAGCCAGGCTTCCACTTGCGTGTACCATGCACTTACTGAATTGTGCCTCCTGGGTGGGCAAACAGCAGACAGATGCCTCTTCCTCCAGGACATGCAACCCTGGCGTATGACATTGTCAGTTGAGAACTGGATGGCTTTTCAGCCCACGTACTTCCCCAGCTGGCCACTTTTGGGCCACACACACTGTGTATGGTACACGCAGTCTGCTTCTCAGCTCTTCTGCTGTTTTGGCCATGAAGAAACTAACACGTACCTGCCCAGATTCCATTTCACGGGAACCTCTGAAGAGTTTTCACCTCTGTCCTTTAAAATGTGTATGTAGAGACTGAAATAAGATCCTTTACACGTGAATCCGTGGAAAGAAAAGTATCCGAATAGAGGAACACAATGGCCCTTCCAAGTTTAAGAACTCACTCCTACAGACAGACTCACCATCACAGGCTTACACCAAAGGCTCAGAGGATCATCATGAATGCCAACCTCTGAAGTTTTCGTATGAGCATAAGAAGTCCCAGCAAAACTCACTCTCCCGTCTAAACACCAGGAGGTTGATAAGGTGGTCTTTGGTCCAGAGACAATGCCCACTTCATTGCCACCAAAGGAGAGTCCGAGAGATCAGAGAGGATTCCATTCTAGGTTTCCCAGGCACGGAAAAGTTTGGTACTAACTCAATCATCCCATGCCACTTTGACCCTAGAGCACCCTAAGAGTCTCTGGGAACCCCACTGCACGCTGAATGGGAACAAAAGACCTTGACTTGCAGTGTCCACAGAGGCCTGTTTGTCTCCCAGAGAGAAGCCTTGGCCTTTGGCCCCAATAAAGAGGCCAGATTTCTTTCTGTAAGCTCAATGCTCTTTATTTCTTGTTCTGGTAGACTCTGCAGGTAGCAATGTATTTGATCTATTATTGTTTAAATGTATTGAGTTCACTTCTGTTCTTTTCCCCTTTGCTTGTACTGACAAAGAGCGGTCCACCAAATTCATCTATGGAGGCAGGGAAACTGTTCCTTCTCAAACATTTACCCGTTATTTTCCTCGTTGACTAATGCTGTCTATTCTAAATCTTTGACATAATTTGAAAAAAAAAATGTGTTTATATCTGTTCTCAACCCCTCACAAGCCTTACTCATAGCCCTTCTTCCACCTGAAAGCCCTTCTCACTACTGCCTCAAGGGACATAAAGCTAGAAATCTGATATAAAGTTCACTCTGTGGGAAGCAAGGACATATAGTTGAAAAACACTTCCCATTTATCTTTCATAATAGGGCCTGCAGAGGTTTGGGGTACCAGCACTGAGTCAACATGGGGCCTCTGGCCTGTCTACGCCGAATAGTTGAACCATTCGGACAATCAATTCTTCCACAGCCCATTTGGGAAGTCCGGAGACCTGAAGGTGGCTTAGTAAAATTAACCAAGAGTATTGGGCTTATAAGGGAATAGTTCTGCAGAACTGGTTATCCCTGATACACTGGATGGCCTGTTGCAAATAGATGCTTTAAGAGTTGCATGGTCACTATTTTTTCTTGGCATTTTGTCTCAAGATGAAGATTGCTAAAGTGTCTAAGCTCGTATATGCAGCACAGACTGAGTTCCCATAATCGCTCCAAGATGATTAAAGACAAACTATAAAATGGATTACTTATTGGATATTACAATTTCTTTTTTATTCATCAAATTCATTGGTCACCACCTTTCCTCTTCTCTCGACACCATGAAAATGGTGCAAGAAAAAAAAAATAAGAAAAAAATCTGCTTTGGTATATTTTTCTTTACAGTAACTGGGTACTCCCAAACCAATAGGCTAATGACAATGGATATTGACAACTGATCCCGAATGACAGGTATAATATCAAAACTATGAAGAAATCCTCACTGGGACAGCTTTTTGTAAACTAGACTAATGACAGGGAACACAATGTTTTGCTGAGCACCATCATTGGTCTAATTAACTGTATCTCTATGCTGAAGGTTCTACCCATGTATTCCATTGACAACTCACTGCTGTTAGGCTTAAAGAATGTAATTTGGACTCAAAGATTTAATAACACAAAGAATCTAATTTTTCTTACTTTTCATGCTATACTTCCTTCATGCCCACGATCATACACATACAGCTCCCTGATAGATACTCTGAGTGTGAGAATTCCTGCTGACTTCCAAATGCCATACCAAAAAAAGAAGGGGAACAGAGGGTTATGCCTGAATGTGTTTCCTCAAACAACTTCTTGAAATAACTGAAGTTGGGAAAACACAGTTGTGACAGAATCTGCAGACAGCCAAAGGGTTCTCACTTTTGGACATTGTCATCATCGGTCTGGAGCTAAGAGCTGATAATTCTGCTGAGTATCGCCTGCTTTGGGATCCTATTGCATAGGAGTTCCTGAAGTTCTAATTTTTTTTAAGTTTATTTATTCTGAGAGAGCAAGTGAGCAAGAGAGCCCCCCAACACAGGGCTTGCTCTCACGAACTGCGAGATCATGACTTGAGCCAAAATCGAGTGTTGGACACTTAACTGACAGAGCCACCCAGGCACCCCTTGAAGTTCTAACTATTTTTTAAGTTTATTTATTTATTTTAAGAGAGAGAGAGAGAGGCAGAGACAGCAGAGAGAGAGGCAACCCAAGCCTGCTCTGGGTTGCCAGCGCAGAATCAGACGCGGGGCTCAAACCCACGAACTGTGAGATCGTAAACTGAGCCAAGATCAAAAGTTGGACGCTTAACCGACTGAGCCACCCAGGCACCCCTGAAGTTCTAATTTTATCTAGAATCTACACAGTCACACAAAGAGAAAAAAATCTGCTTTGTTTCCATCGCGGAGTATCTTATGTGATCAAGAACAAATAGGACTGTTTTCCAGAGGAGATGGAAGCAAAGGCGAGTGGGTGTCAGTTTGTGAAAAACACATGGTACAAATGAACGGCTAGCCAATAGCAAAGAGGGCTTTGAAACCTGTGATAGGAAGGCAGAACTCCCAATAGTCTCTAACAGCTGCGGAGCTTCTTAAAGCTAGCAACCACTTTTCATAAGAGAGAAAGGGGAGGAACAAAGGTATAGCCATCTCTCTATCTGCTCAGGGCTTGGAAACATGGGGGAAACATCGACGGGGCAGCCCTCCACAATGCCCACCTGGGATGTCTTGATGATACTCATTGGAGGCCCTGAATTTAAGTTTTAAATGGGTTCTTGATCAGCTGCCTTCCCTGATCCACTCTGTGCTTCCAGTGTAAAGCACACACCAGTATAAAGGTGATTTTTACTAAGAGGAGCACAAGGGGGGAGCCCACTGCTTGCTGCCTGAGTCTTCCGTGGGATGGCTTTGCCCAGGTCTTCTCCTCTAAGCAATAACTGTCATTTCAACCATGTGCGGGCCCTTCCTTTATAGCACAGGTTCCGGGCACTGATTTTAATGCCTGCATGTGTCCATTTAAAGCATCTTGTTCCAAATTTGCCTGCAACCTGTGCACACAATGTTTTCTGAGAAAAATCACCTACATTTAACACAGGCAGCTGTGCATACAGGCAGATGGATGGCTGTCTGAAATTTGGAGAAATGGAGCTGCCTGGCCCCAAATATTACACCATTCCCCAATCTCCTGCCTTTTGTTTTTGTTTTTTTTTTTTTTTCTCCAAGCCCCTTCATTTGGGTTAAAACAACATCTCTTAAGGGCTTACATTAAAATGCAAATATGTAACCTGGAAGGGGAAATGCTGTAAATTATTCAAGTTTACTAATGCATTAGCAAGGATTCGTTTTGTTCTGATTAGAAAAGTATCTCCTTCAAATGCAGTGTCCTAAAAGACTATAGACTATGCCCTTTTGATTGGTTTCTCGGAGTGAAGGAGAGGAAGAGAAAAGATCCAGCACCCAAGATTTTAACCAGAGATGGTGAATGGGACATCAGCTGAGCATGTTCCGAATGTCAAGTGCTTTAGGTATTGTAGTTAATCTTTATAACAACCTTAGGAGGTTGGTTTTAGCATCCTCAGTTTACAGATAAGGGAACTAACACTCAGACATATTCAATAACTCTAAGTCAGGGCAGAGCCAAGAGTCAAGACCTGGTTTCTTAGACTCTAAAATCATTGTCCCAGCAAATATCTACAGGATCAGAGGGCGCGTTGAGTGAGGGTGTGAATCAATTACCTCTGCCTTTCCCCTTCTTCCAAACACCAAGTGAAAGGAGGCAAAGTGGTCTGCATAGAGGAGACCTCTTATCAAGATACCATTGTAAAATGTCATAGGATTCTCGAGGGTGATGCAAATGTGGATCTTGATCTGAATGTTGGTTATACATTTGTCATAACCCATCTGACTGTACACTTAGGATCTGTGACTTTGACAGCATATAATTATAATATGAAAATAAATTATAAGCTTTATTTAAATTACACACTTCCAGGACCAACTTCAAGAGCCTGTGCTGGTCTTTACTTTCCTGTTTGGTCAGAGCCAAGAAAAAACAATTTTCTCATTTAAAGGAATAGGATAGATCTTTAAGACTTGCACAGAACCCCCATAGATATCAGGAAAGAATCTTTTTAATAGGGCTTATGGCAGTTGGTATGTCTTCTATCTTACACCTGAACCTGATAACAACCATGGCAGGAATTCATGCAGAAAAATGTCTGTGATGATGGTCCTAGATTATAAAGAAAAAAAAATCAATATTAATCTGATAAGCATTACTTTATAATTCAACATCTGAAGTAAATCCATGCATCCCTGGAATGTCAAATTCACTTAAAAAATAATGCGAATCATATTTTCTTTTAAAAGTCTAAATACACTAAAACTTTTAGTGCAATGCTTGAAGAACAATATAATTATTGTGGTCTTCATCCAGTTGCCTGTTAATTGACTATTGAAGTTGAAAAGCATTTCCATAATTAATCTCATGCCATTTTCCAATTATAAATTTGCTAGTGTGAAACTGATGCATTTTCAAAAGCTTGTTTGGGGGGAATGGATATTTTCTGAGACAATCCAGGATAGTTGCCTGATCAATATTTAACTTTTTGAAATCCTATGCACCAAGGGAGTAAAGTGAAAGCAGCATGAAAGCATTGTTTCATGCTCATCTTTGAATAGCTTTAAAAAGATGAAATTTGGGAAGAAAAAAAAAAAACAAACCAGAGCCTCGGTGTGATTAGAAATACTATAGAGTTTTTCCAGACAGCTCAAGACAAGCCCTGGAGCTGAACAGCATGCCAATGGCAACAGAAACTCTTTACTCTTTAATGTGTTAAGTTCACCAGAGACCTCCCAAGATGCCCAAGTCTTAATAGACAAAAAATATGGCGACCAAATCTTTGCAATTTGATGCAATCGTGACGACTATCTGTTTTTACCTAATGACTCTGAGCCCTTTAATTTGGCCAAAATGAACCACAGCAATGACAGGTCTTATTTGTTTGCCAAAGATAGGTACCCAGAAAACCCAAAAGACTCCAAAGAAAAGGGAGAGGGAAGCTGAAAGGACAGAGTCTATGAAGTAAGGAGACTCAGATTCAAGTTTTGGCTTTGGTGTTATCCTGTTTGACCCTGAGCACCTTGCTTTACCTCTGGAGACCAGTTTTCCCCTCTACATCATAAGATGAAATTAGACAATCTGTCAAGACCTTTCTATGTTAATACTGAATACTTCTTTTCTCAAAGAGATAGGAAAATGGGCCTTGGGATAGCACAGAAGAAATGAAAAGAAATTTTCACCATCAATGTACTATTCACATCCTTTCCCCTGAGGCTGTTTGACAGATTCTCATGTCTCTTGTGATGGGTTGAATTGTGTCCCTGCACCCAAATCCATAACCGCCAGGACCTCAGGAGGTGACTTTATTTGGAAAAAGGGTCATGGCAGATGTAATTAGTTAAGATGAGGTCATACTGAAATAAGGTGGACCCCTGATAGAATATGATTGGCATCTTCATACAAAGGGGACAAGAAGACACAGGCACACAGGGAGACTGTCATGTAAAGATCTGAATTATGCTGCTGTCAGCCAAAGAACTACATGGCCCGGCCAATACCTTGATTTTGGACTTTCAGGCTCCAGACCTGTGAGACAAATCCTATTTAAGTCACCAACTTTATGGGACTTACGGCAGCTCCATCAAACTAACTCATCTCTCCACTTCTCCACTTTGCTTCTATGTACATCACTTTCCTGGTGAATTCTCACCAATAGTTCTCTTTCAACTTCTCTTTAAACCTCAGGTCTTTCATTTAGGTCAAGCTCCGTGTTCTTGCCAAGTCAAGAGACCTTTCCTCTAAATTCAGATGGCCTCTTGCCATTCAATTTTAGTAAGCAGTGCATGGGATCAAACCATTAACTTTTCTATTCAATCATGAAAATTAAAGTCCTCCCACATCCGTACTGTCTTCCATTACCTGAGATGCAAAATTTGTTTAAAACATTTTAAAACATTACGAACATGACGGCAGATGAGTCAGCAGTGATAAATAAGACATCCTGGAACGATCATGGGATGTTACAACAGTTCCAGTACAAACCTTTTTCTTCTCAAAGATTGCTAAGCATTTTCTCTTAGGCCCCATGCCAGCTCCTCTGAAAGAATATTGAACCGGATCTGTTGAGATTTAATGTGCCCGTCCATTAGATTAGATTTCGCACCGGCCACCTTGCCCTCCAAGGAAGTGTCAAGTCCAACACCACTTGTAAAAATTAAGGTTGAAATCAGAGAGAATATGTTAACCACTTACATGAAAAAACTCCAAAATAAAAATATGAAGGAGAAGAGTTTTATATGTGTCTCCCATTAGTGAAATTTAAAGGTAACAATGTGAAATGATGAATATGTTAATTAGCTTATTTGTGGAAATCATTTCACAATTTATGCCTACAGCAAACATCACATTGTACACCTTAATATGTACAAATTTTATTTGTCAATTGTACCTCAGAGCTTGGGCGGGGGGAGAAAAAGAAATCTGATGCAAGGGGAAATCAGAAGGTTCGAGTCTTGGCCACTCATTAAGTATCCGACAAGGCTTTCATGTTATCAGAGGCTCAACTCAGTATAAGACTGCCAGGGGCCTGTGATGAGAACTTTGGTATCCCAGATGGTGAGAAATGCCTGCTTGTAGAAGTCTCTTGAAAGCACATGGCCTTTGTGGAGTTTCCATCCAGCAATCAGAGAGGTCCATGGAGTGGAGGGTCATGCCTCTGCCTCCTGCAAGGCTTTGGAAGAAAGGTCAGGATCAGGTCAGAAGATTGGGCCCAATCTTCAGAAGACTTGGATTCTTGAACTCTTCTTCCCCGGAAGGCATGTGATATACAGAAGGCAGCATATGTGGCTTTGCTAGGGAGGTTATAAGGAATGGTTAAAAGGATTTTGGAAACGGGGGTACCTATTTTAGGTCCACAAAGCTGGCAAGGGTGGAGCTGGAATGGGCAGGGGCTGTGTGCGAGCTGGTGAATTAAAGCAGAAGAGTTTATGAAGGACATAATTTAACTTACAATTGTGGTCTTATATAGAATAATTTCTAATCTACCCTCCCTTGGGTACTCAGTCACTTACAGAGGGGGGACCTCTCCTTATTACAGAAAGCCAGCACATACAAATAAAGAGCTTGGAATATCACATTAAATTACAGTGAGAAATCTGAAAATAAACTATCCCAAATCAGCACTCCTCAAACTTTCATATGCAAAAGAATCTCTTGGATTAGCGGTGAAAATGCAGAATCCTAGATATTTTGGCATATTCTGATTCAAAACCTAAGAATCTGCATTTTAACAGGCAGCCTGGTGAATTCTGAAGCAGGAAATTCCAGGATAATCCCTTCGGAATTAGTAATCCCTATCTCATGCAAGGTTTTTCTTTCCAGTAAAAAAATGGATCGGGGCGCCTGGGTGGCTCAGTTAAGCTGACGGCCCAGCTCTTGATTCCAGCTCAGGTCATGATCCCAGGGTTGGCGGATCGAGCCCCGTGTTGGGCTCTGTGCTGAGTGTGGAGCCTGCTTAAGATTCTCTCTCTCTCTCCTTCTGCCCTTCCCCACTCATGCTGTCTCTAAAATTAAAAAAATAATAACTAAAGTGAATCCTTACCCATCACTTTTTCTAATAATCTTTCCTATTAACTAAACATTCAACTCAGAAAAAAAAGTCCATCAGACATTATGTTCTGACTTTGGCTTAGAACCTATGGCCACTATCAATGGAGGCACCACCCCAGTGTGAGGCGATGTGCCAAAGGTTCCAGGAGGACCAGAACTCTCCTCTGCTCTCACTCTGGTCTGTGGAACCACTCAAAGCTTCAGCATGGCCCTGCTCATGACACCCTTTCTGAGAATTCAGCCACTCTGTGAAGGGCACCGGCTCCTGATCTAGCTCAGATCTGGCATGCCATGTAATGGGGAAAAGAGGTTTCTTTTAGCTCTGTTTCAGCTCTATCTGCACAGTTTTATCAGATCTCTTATAGCAAGGATCCTGTCCAGCCAAAATCCTGTTACAAAATATCATGGATGGATCAGTGGGAAATGGGATCAGAATGTGTTTGTCCCCTTCACACGGGCCTTCAGGGGACCTCTGGTCCCTCTGGTCCAACTATTGGTCCTGTTGTCAAGTCCTGATCGCATAAATGCCCAACAAAGGAGAGACACAAAGGGGGGGGGGGTGGAAGTCTGATAGTTTCCATCATTTTTCGTTAGCGAAAAGGACTGTTTCTATAGGGACTGTACCAGGGAAGCGTAAATAAATCATTGTGATCATTATAAAGTTAGGCTAGAGAAGGTGAGGGTATCTAAGTGCCTGCTTCTTGATAGGAAGATAGAATGATGCAGGGCTTAAGAATATGGGTTGTAGAGTCTGACAAACTTGATTTCAGACCCCAGACATACCTCCGAGTTATATAGAACTGGTGACTGAACTTCTTTCCGGTTCGGTCATTCCGTCTATATGATGGAGGTAACAATACTTCCCTGTGGGTTTCATGCTGGAGTTAAATCTATACAAATACACACGTTTATGTAGTATACACATGCATGTAGGACATATGTGTACACACACACACCTAAATGCATAGAGACTGTGTGTATCTCAGCATACTGCTTGGTATATACAAGGGTCCCTTAAGTGGCAAGAGTAGTAGTAATTTACAGTTATGAGGATGACTGTAAGAATGAGAAAATTAGGAAATGAGACGCAATGACCAGTTTAAACCTGTCACATTTGGGAAATACTTTTCCTTACTGATACCTCACTTTCTTTGCTATGGCTCTAACACCCTAAGCATACAATAAGTCATTTATTTACTATGTACTATGTTCCGGCCATGATAAATACAAAACCAATGAGGCAGAGTAGTTGGGGCTCCATCTCTAACTCTTCACCATCACCATCCCCTAGCTCCGTTGTTTGTTTGTTGGTTTGTCTTACTTCTGGGCATTTTCCTACGGACTTTAATGCATTTAATGGCTGGTTTTGACAGCACTATGCTTCAATATTACTGGGACTATTATTCTAGCCAATAGCGGATTTTCCAACCACTATGATTTCTGTGAGAAGATGCAACATAAATTTGGAAGATATTTACATTTTGGTTTTGGAAACAAATGGTTAGGAGGTAATTCTCCACTGGTCTCTTGGGGTTCTGCATGTCTTACAAGCCAGGCACGGACGGTGTTGTGTTCCAGACCGTCTTTCCAAGGATGTCTGTATAGTGGTCCAACCTGGAACCAAGGAAAAGCATCTCCTTCTGGAACATAGGGAAAGTTTGCTTAAAGCTTTGGAGGATAAAGACCATGCTCCATTTGGAGCAAGGGAAAAAACATGCTTACTCCTCATTATAAAAGACTAAGCTTGGGGCACCTGGGTGGCTCAGTTGGTTAAGCGTTCAATTCTTTGTTTTGGCTCAGGCGATGATCTCATGGTTCATGGGTTCAAGCCCCACTTCAGGCTCTGCGGCGACAGCGTGGAACCTGCTTGGGATTCTCTCTCACTCCCTCCCTCCCTCTCTGCCCCTCCCCCACTCACTCTTCCTCTCAAGATAAATAAACTTAAAAAAAAAAAAAAAAAGATTCAGCTTCCCCAAACTCAAGGATCCCGTACTGGGTCACAATCCGCGGCAGGTACAGGTGCCATGTGACCCCCTTCTCAGCACCTTGTAGAAATTGGGGCTTGGGAACAAATGCAAAAGTGCTGATCCTTGGGTGACCATTCTTGTTGTCAGTAGAAATGGTCCCTTGTGATATGACCTGGTCTCGTGACTTCTGCCAGCATCCATGAAACCACAGCAAGCTAGCTTTTAGCTTGCAAGCTAACTTTTAGCTTGCACATAGGGTAACTTCTCTGACACTTCACAGTCCCTGACGCTAACTATAGGGTGGGGCCACCGATATTTCAGGTCAAGGCAACTTTTCAACTCTAGTTTCTTACAAACTGTGTGGATTTCTTACATATTCATCCTGGATGAAGGGACAGAGTCTCCCCAAGCAAGATACCAAATTGAAAATGAAAGTGGCTTTTCTTTCCTCTTTCCTATCTGGTTGGGGCTAAAGGATCACAAATTGCAGATCAGGTCTAGAGAAACAGGCAAAGAGAAAGAGAAGAAGGCAGAGGGAGAAGAAAAGAGAATGAAATAGGTAACGGTAACAAATTTAAAAGGTATTTAATATAAAAATTGGATATCTGGTTTAAGAAGGTTTGTTTTAATGTTTATTTATTTTTCAGAGACAGAGTGTGAGTGGGGAGAGCAGAGAGAGAGGGAGGGTCCAAAGCAGCCTCTGAGCTGTCAGCACAGAGTCCAACGCAGGGGCTCAAACTCATGAACGGTAAGAACATGACCTGAACCGAAGTTGGATGCTTAACTGACAGAGCCACCCAGATGCCCCAAGATTTGTAATGGGCATATTGATGCCTTGGCAAAATTGAAAAATTCACATCAATTCATCCCAAAGAAAACCCGCAACAGCTTCCCAATACTCTAGCTCCAAGTTAACTTGAGGACTCTCCTTGTCATTTCTTTTTGTCCTTCTGGTTTTCTTTTGTCATGTCACTGTCTGCACTTACAGTACTTCCTATTTCTGCATGCGGATCAGCTTCAGTCTGCCGAGGTATCTGTCCTGGGCTCTCCTTAGCACCTGCTCCTTCCTTGCAGGCTGCCATCTTGTTATCCCGCCATTGGTTTTGCTCTACGTCCTTTAGATCACCTTCCTATGAACCAGTCAAGAACTGGAGACTCAACCGCCCTTGATCTTGTGGGATCTTCACCGTTGTGTTTGGGGGATTGTGTCTCTACCTAACAGACTCTTGAACCAGATTCTGGTTTTTCTTGATTCTGCGGAAACTTCAGTATTCCAGAAGAGCCTTTTCTGAGCTTACTACTGCTGCCTCAAGACCCTCAAAATGGCCTTGCCCTCTTGACACAGGACTCTCAAGAGTGGTCCTTCCAGACCCTTCTGTAGGCATGGCTACCGCCTTCTCAGCACTCTTGGCCTTGGGGCTGCTTTTCTCACCTGAGGAGGACTTGCTCCATTCCATGTTGCACCTCACTTTGAGGAACACCTCCCTTTGAGGTCACTATTATGGCATTCGTGGTACTGGATCCCCTAGACCCTCCTGCTGGGGCCTTTATAAAGCTTCTTTTACTTGGCTTGACTGTTGAGCTTTGCTGCTTCAGCTTCAGAGCACCTTGTGTGCTTGGCCAGCAATCCCCAGGGAGTTCCTCTGAAGCTCTGTGGCCTGGCCTCGTCCTCGTGCACTTGAGGATGTGGCTGTTCCTGCTCCAGCACCAACTTGCGTTCCTGCTCTACCTAGTCTCTCTTCTAGCCTTGCTTGCTGTGTCCCCCGTTTTACCTTTCCTGAGACTGATGACCTATTGCTTACACCCCCACAACTTCTTCTAAGTTTCCCTGCTGCCGTGAGCTCATTATTGTCATCTTTTCCTTTTCCAAGAACATGGATTCCGTGCTTCTATTCCCTTGAACCCGTTCTTGCCTTGGAACTCTCAGCCCTCTCGTCTCACAAGTTTGCTGCTGTGTTCCACTTGGGTCTTCTGTTTCTTTTTTATTTACCGTCTCTTGGGCCGGCTCCCTGGTATGGTTGTACTCACATTGGATCTTCTTCCCCACAGCCAAGGAGTGTTTCAACCTCAAATTCTACCTTTTCCGTGTGAATGAGGTGAAACTCCTGGTGAGTAGCCCTGGGGCTTTCCTGGCTTGGGAATAAAACAGCCTGAGCTTATATGGCTACTTCTTAGGTGGCCTTGTCATCTTGCACTCTGGCATTTGCTCAAGCAAGCCTGGGGCGGCCTCACTGTGTCTTTGTGACTCAGTAATTTCTGCAGTAGACCATCTTTCCTTGAGTCATGTCTTTATCTCATCCCCATCTTTGCAATTGTCTCCTCCTCTTGATTATTGAAGAAACCTTCTAGGTGTCACATCTGTCTCGTGGTGATCTTGCTTCTGCTTCGGATCCACAATATGCAGAACCTCCTGGTCCTGGCCCCAGGGTTGTGCCTCCCACACAGTTCTGTTGCCTCCATCTCCCGGAGGCTCCCTTCCTTCCAGAAATGGCGCTGTTACTCCAATGCCATCAAGCCATTCTTCTCAGTCCTGGGGGTCTTGGCTCCTCAAAATACTCTCATCTAAAGCATAGATTCTCCCCTATTTATTTTTAAAAAAAATTTTTTAACGCTTATTTATTTTTGAGACAGAGAGAGACAGAGCATGAATGGGGTAGGGTCAGAGAGAGGGAGACACAGAATCTGAAACAGGCTCTGGGCTCTGAGCTGTCAGCACAGAGCCCGATGTGGGGCTCGAACTCACAGGCCATGAGATCATGACCTGAGCCGAAGTCAGCCGCTTAACTGACTGAGCCACCCAGGCGCCCCGATTCTCCCCTATTTAAACGAGGCTCTTAATGTCCCAGCATAATCTGCTTTTGACGCTCCTCCTTCAACCTCTGGTAATACCTTTTTTCTCCAAAATGACCGTTTTCTCTCCCAGCCATTTTAAGTAGCAAGAGAAATATAAGGCGCCATCACTGACAAAAACCTGGGCCCTCGACAGCCCATCAAACATAGAGGCCCAACATTATTAGAAGCTGAAATTATGACTGACATAGAATATGTCAGAGAGTATTCACTCTCCCATTCATTTATTGCACGCTACTATAATCACTGTCACAAATAAATAGGCCTTTTTAGCAAAACAAAAAACAAACAGAAAACCCAAAACCAAGCAAGCAAGCAAACAAACAAACAAACAAACAAAAAAACCCATCCGGAAACAGAGTGTCCTACTGTCCCTATACCTTCTTCCCCACACTCTAAGCACAGCACTACCCTACCAGGAATGCTTAGATTTTAGTTACGTCTGGGCATTACTGCTTCTCTCTACATGTGCCTGATGGTAGACACATATCCTCTATCGCAGGCTCCTTCTCTGCCTGCTTTCTCTCCTCCTCGACACACACACCAGCCTTTGCTTCGGCCCATGGGAGTGAAAATAAGAATTCTGCTTTTCACAGCACATTTCTCACTCATGTGTCTCCATCCAACAAATTAGTCTATAATTTCCACACCTTCAATCTTTGGTAAGGTTAAAAAAAAAAAAAAAGGCATTCACCCAGGGAATTCTCTTTCTCTCAAATTTCTATATTTCCCCAAGACCCAACAGAAGACATTATGAGCTAGCGGGATTGAGATTCAAATGAGTCTGTGTTCAAATTCTACGCTTGCTTCTGGGATAACTTGGATCCCCCATGCCCCCTGGTGGATATAAATCTTTCAAAGGGGAGAACTGTGTCATGTGTAGCTTTTATTTCCAGCGTCTGACATGCAATGCCCACTCTGTGGACATACCCTGAAATTTGGCATAAGCCCTACCTAAGTGACGTGGTTACTAAAGTCTATGCAAATAGTTGACAACCCCATGAAGGACATATGTGAAACGACCTTGTGAACAGTAACGTCCTGGAGACAGGACCTCTGTCTTGACAGGGCGAGTTGCGCTGCTGACTGGCTCCTCGTAGAAACTGGCAAAAATTATAGCGCACACATACACACACACACACACATACACACTTATATTCTCTAGAAATGGTCCTAAGGGCAAACCGCAAATGAAGAAACACCTATTCGAGAAAATCGTGAACATTCACTAAGAAACTCAAGAGTCTGTGGCATTTGAACCAAGACCTCTTTCTCTGTCAAGCCTCCCCGCTCAGCGAGGTTGGAGGCTCCAGTCCAGACACCTGCTGCACAGAACTGCAGTCTCCCCACTCCTCACGGCTCCCCATCAGAGTGCTTTCCTGCTGGGAGGAAAAGGACTTTAGCAAATCTCATGAGCCCCAGTTGCTTGCTGCTGAGACTAAGTTCTGGGTGAGGGAAGGAGAGCTCCTGGTCGTGGACTGGAGGCTCCGCACTGAGACTACTGTGGCCCTTATTGTCATTGCCCCAGCTCCTGAGATGGCAGATCCCACTCGAGATCTGAACTGAGAGGGCCTCCAGCTGCTGCTCCCCTCCGCCCCACAGAGTGCTCACCTCCCAGAGTGGGGTGTCACTCAGGGGGAAGCTTGCCACTCTCTCCACATCCAGCACCAGAGCCCTGGCTCAGAGAATTTGCCTGAGGATAGAAACAGGCTGTGAAATAGCTCCTAATCTGCTCCCTAAGGAACGGACTTCACATTCAAGAATGTGGAGAAGTTCAAGTCCAAAGATGCCCTGAAGAACAGTGCCTGTTGCGGTAGAAGGTAACCGGGGAGAAATTCATGGATTTAATAAAGATACAGCCTAGACCGCAGGCCACAAGTATGCAGGAGAGAACGGGGAAACAGAATAGCCAGGAGAAGCCTCATCATGTCAGAACAAATATCAAACACCCACCTCAGACACAGTCATTTCAAAGGAGCCATATTTGATTGGATTTGTTTGTAGAGGTAGCTTTTAGAGTTTAGTTCAGAGGATCAAAGGAAAGCATGATTGAGAAGTAAAGAAAAGCAAGTAAAGGAAGGGAGATCTGGGGACAATGTCGCATCAAATCGTGGATGTCAACAGAGAGAAATTGCTTTAAAAAATAAAGATTCTGGCGTCGGAAATTACAATAACCGAAATAAAGGTCGCTAAAGAGACCCAACAGTAGACGCGAACTGGCAAAAGAATTAAACACTTGAAAATGGGTTGATGGAGATGATACAGCCAAAGAAGAGAGGAAAAAAAAAATAGACACTAAAAGAGAGCAGAACCTCAAAGAAATGTGGGACATCATGAAGCACACTAACATGTGTAACGGTAGTATTAGAAGGAGAGAAGGCTCAGGAAAAAATGTTCAAAGAAATAATGATTGCAATTTCCCCATATTTATCGAAAACATGGCAAAGTACACATCTAGGAACTCACATGAAAGGGTCACACATAAAGAGATCTACAGTAAAAATGTTACAAGTCAAAACAAGGAGGAAATCTTTTTTTGCTAATTTTTTTAATGGTTATTTATTTATTTTTGAGAAAGAGAGAGAGTGGACATGAGTGGGGGACGGGCAGACAGAGAGAAAGAGAGAGAGAGAGAGAGAGAGAGAATACAAACCAGGCTCCAAGCTGCCAGCACAGAGCTTGATGTGGGGCTTGAACTGACGAACTGTAAGATCATGACCTGAGCCAAAGTCAGATGCTTAACCTACTGATCCAGCCAGGGCCCCTCTTTTTTTTTTTTTTTAAAGTTTATTTATTTTGAGAAAGAGAGAGTGTGTGAGTGTGTGAGCAGACGAGAGGCAGAGAGAGAGGGAAAGAGAGAATCCCAAGCAGGCTCTGAGCTGGGAGTGTGGAGCCCAGCATGAGGCTGGATCCCACAAACCGAGAGATCATGACCTGAGCCAAATGCTTAACCAACTGAGCCACCCAGGGGCCCCCAAAACAAGGAGAAAAATCTTGAAAGCAGTGAAAGGAAAACATTTTGTCAATTACAAGGAAACCCCAATAAGATTAAAACCTGACTTCTCAGGAGAAAAAAGAGAGACCACAAGGCAGTATAACATATTCAAAGTGCTAAAGAAAACAAAAACATGAGATACTTGGAGGACAAACCGTAAAATACCAGACACATTCAGTTATAGTCAATCTTTAATGTGAATGGATTAAACAATCCAATCAAAATGCAGAGATAGAGGGGATCTTTAAAAACATGATTCAGCTATATGTTGTCTATAGGAGATACACTTTAGATTCAAAGATACAAACAGATTGGAGTAAAAAGATAGGAAACAACATCATGCAAAGAAGAACCACTAAAAAAGCTGGAGTGAATATGCTAATATCAGACAAAACAGACTTTGAGACAACAAATGTTACTGGAGACATTGGCATATTTTATAATGATAAAAGATTTAATCTATCAGGATGATAGAACATTTATAAACATATATGCACCAAAAATACCTGAAGTAAACCTGACAGAAATTAGGGGAAAATAGACAATTAAACAGTAGTTGGAAATTCCAATACTCCATTTTCCATAATGGATAGCATAACTTAGATGATCAATAAGAAATCATGAAAAACCCTTTAAGTCAGGTAGATTTAACAGACACCCATAGAATACTCTACCCCCAAACAACAGAATATATATATTCCTCTAAAGTACATATGGAATATTTTTCAGGACAGATCATTTACAAAAATCAATAAATGTAGGGGTCCCTGAGTGGCTCAGTTAGTTAAACATCTGACTCTTGGTTTCAGCTCAGGTCATGGTTTCATGAGCTTGAGCCCCTCATTGGGCTCTGTGCTGACAGTGCAGAGCCTGCTTGGGATTCTGTCTTCCCCTCTCTCTCTGCCCCTCCCCCACTCATAGTCTCTCTCTCTCTCTCTCTCTCTCTCTCTCAAAGTAAATGAATAAACTTTAAAAATCAATAAATGTAAAAGAACATTAATATTATAAAGATGCTCTCTGACAACAATGGAATGACATTAGGAAACAATAACAGAAAAAATTGGGGACATTAACAAATATGTGGACATTAAAGAATATACTTTTAAATACCAGCCAAAGAAGAAAATAAAAGGACAATCAGAAAACAGTCGAGATGAAGAAATATGAAACACAACATACCAAAACTTCTGAGACACAGCTAAAGCAATGCTCAATGGGAAATTTATAGGTATACAAGATCTCAGGTCAACAATCTAACCTTCCTCCTTAAGACACTGGAAAAAGAAGAGCAAATGAAACCTAAATCAAGCAAAGAAAGAATACAATAAAGATTAGAGCAGAGGGGCACCTGGGTGGCTCAGTTGGTTAAACAACTGACTTTGGCTAAAGTCATGATCTCACGGTTTGTGAGTTCGAGCCCCACATGGCTCTGTGCTGACAGCTCAGAGCCTGGAGCCTGCTTCAGATTCTGGGTCTCCTTCTCTCTCTGCCCCTCCCCTGCTCATGCTCTGTCTCCCTCTCTCAAAAAATAAATAAATATTAAAAAAAAGATAAGGGGAGCCTGGGTGGTTCAGTCAGTTGAGCGTCCGACTTCACCTCAGGTCGTGAACTTGTGGTTTGTGAGTTCGAGCCCCGCATGGGCTCTGTGCTGACAGCTCAGAGCCTGGAGCCTGCTTTGGATTCTGTGTCTCTCTGTTCCTCCCTGCCTCACACACTCTCTCTTTCTCAAAAATAAATAAATATTTTTTTAAAAATTAAAAAAAAAGATTAGAGTGGAAATTAATGAAATAGAGAGTAAAGAAACATCAGAGGAATTCAATGAAACCAAAAGCTGGTTCTTTGAAAATACCAACAAAATCTCAAAACTTTAGCTAGGTTGACAAAGAAAAGAGAGAGAGAGAAGACTCAGATTACTAGAATAAGAAATGGAAGGACATTTCTCCCAACCTTACAAAAATACAAAGGATCATAAGAGAATACTATAATACTATGAATAATTGTATGCCAACAAGTTCAATAAATAAACTCTTAGAAAGGCATACATTTTTGAAATTTGATTCAAGTACATGGGCTCGTGGGTGGTGTAGACGGTTAAGTGACCATCTTTGGATCTCGGTTCAGGTCATTATCTCACGGTTTGTGAGTTCAAACCCCACATTGGGCTCTGCACTAATGGTATGGAGCCTGCTTGAGATTCTGTCTCTCCTTCTCTCTGCCCCTCCCCAGTTTATGCTCTTTCTCTCTCTCTCCCTTTAAAAATAAAGAAATAAACTTTAAAAATTTAAGAAAAGAAATTGATTCAAGTAGAAATAGAAAATCTGTATAGACCTAGAATAAGTGAAGAGATTGAATTAATAATAATAATAATAATAATAGTAATAATAATAAAAAGAACTACCTACAAAGAAAAGCCCAGGCCCAGATAGCTTTACAAATGAATCCTACCAAATATTTAATGAACAATTAAGATCAACTTTTCACAAACTCCTCCAAAAAACTGAAGATGAAACTGCCCAACTCATTTTATGAGGTTAGCATTACCCTGTTACCAAAACCAGAAAAGCTCGTAGGAAAGTGACAGACTGGTATCTCCTGTGAATATGGATACAAAAATCCTCAACAAACTCTAGCAGACTGAATCCAGTTACGTATTTATATTTACACATAGAACTTACACTGTGTGTGTGCATGTGTGCATACATGTGTATGTGTGTATATGTGTATGTATACATGGCAAAGGATTCTCAGCTATGACCGCAAAAACGTTAGCGACAAATGAAAAGATTGGATTTCATTAAAATTAAAAACTTCTGTGCTTCAAAGGACACTACCAAAAGAGTAAAATATTCGCCGAACAGGAGAAATCATTTACCATATTCCTAATACGGGACTTGTATCTTGACTCTATAAAGAACTCATATAACTCAATAATAAAAAGACAAATAACCCACTTAAAAAAAATGGGCAAAAATTTGAATACACATTTCTCTAAGCAAGATATACAAATGGCCAATAAGCGCATGAAAAGATGCTTGATATCATTAGTCACTGAGGAAAATGCAAATCAAAACCACACTGAGGTGCCACCTCATGCCTATTAGGATGACTAGAATAAAAAAGTCAGATAGTAACAAGTTTGGTGAGAACGCAAACAAATGAGATACCTCATACGCTGCTGCTCATGGAAATGTAAAATGGTACAGCCATTTTGAAAACCGGAGTAGCTGTTTCTTAAATGATTAAACTTAGAGTTACCATATGACCCAGCAATTCCATTCCTGGGTATACAGCCAAGAGAAATTAAAAAATAGGTCTACACAAAAACTTATACATGGATACTTACGGCAGTATTATTTGTAACGTCCCAAAGCTGGTAACAACCCAGATGTCCAACAGACAAATGGATGAACAAAATGTGACATATCCATATAGGGGAATCTTTGGCCACAAAAAAGAATCACATGTATCAGAAATGCTACCACATAGGTGAATCTTGACAACATTTATTGATTGAAAGAAGCCAGGCAGAAAAGACCACATATTATATAATTCCATTCATATGAAAGTCCAGAATAGGGAAATTTATACAGACAGAAAGTAGGTCAGTGGTAGGTCGGGACGGAGGAGGTTGGGGTAATAACTAACGAGTACAAAATTCCTCACTGAGATGATCAGAATGTTCTAAAATGGACTGTGGTGATGATTGCTTGTCTGTGATTACACCAAAAACAGTTGAATTGGACACTTTAACTGAATTATATGGTATATGGATTACATATCAATAAAGCTGTTTATAAACTTAGGTCAAGTACTATTAAAATGCAAGTCAATTGAGATTCAATAAAGAAATATTCTTTAATATTCAATAAGGAAACATTATTTCTTTATTCCTGGTTTAATAACATTCAAAGGCCATACAGTGTTATCAGAACACTCAGAAATCAACTTTTTTTTAATCCTTAAAGAAGTCATTAAAATCGCAAATTATATTGAGTCCTTTGTGCAACAAGGAATTTTCTTGTATTATTGTTATAAGCAATCATCACCTTCCAAAGAATATGTTATTTAAAATTGAGAGATAATTGCTTCTATTTTATTGAAAATCTATATCCTTCCTATTAGCCTTAATGATTTCTTAGGACAGAGGTGATTTAAGGGAAAAGGATGTTCAGCTTGCAATTTGGTAGCCTTCGTAGATGTGTTATACTCTGCTCACGTCACCTTCTTCTAAATGCACCACATTATGTCATATTTAGAATATTCTCTTCCAAATGTGAGGTGAAATCATTTTGCAGAAACAAGGAAACTTTTACACAGGATTGGAATTGTAATCACAATCATAGGAAAAACACCTTCCTTATCATTGGCAAACTTCATGGTTTTCTCCCTTTAATCAAAAGATTTGGCTTTGCAGTAGATTGTAAGCCAAAATAAGGGCTTTTCTGTCCCAGAAAATGTTGCCCAAAGAAGAAATGAGGAAGGGTTAGCACTCGGTGCTAACTTGCAAATATTTCTCTGTCAGCATCCATAAAAGGAAGCTGGTTACCATTTTCTTCTTTGTTGCCGGTCAGCTGAAAATGAAAAAGATAAAACAATACCCAAACTGGTTTTCTAGAAGGATACACAGATGGCTCCACGTAAGGAAACCTGTGTCCACATTCCCCAGCTAAGACCATTCAGTAGACAGGATCACAGTATGATACAAGGACAGAATATTCAGTAGAGATAAGTTAGTAAGTAACGCTGTATGCTGCTTATGAATAAAGAGTCCAAGGATCACATCAAAATTAGTCTGTTTTCATGTTCCTGCATCATAAATCAATGGTTACTGATCCCCAAATAAAATATTCAGAGGACTCTCTTTGTACACCAATGTTCACAGCAACACTATTCACAGTAGTCGAGAGGTGGAAATAACCCAAGTGTCCATGGACAGATGAATGGATAAACAAAATGTGGTCTATGCATACTATAGAATGTCATGCAGCCTTAAGAAGGAAGGGGATTGTGACACATGCTACGATATGGATGAACATTGAGGACATCGTGCTAATTGAAATAAGCCAGTCACAAAAGACAAATATTTTTTGAGTCGACTTACACGGGCTACTTACGGTAGTCACATTCACAGAGACCGAGAGTACAATGGTAGTTACCCGGGCCTGCAGGAAGAAGGCAATGTAAAACTATTGTTTAATGGATGGAGAGTTTCAGTTTGGGAAGATGAAAAATTTCTAGAGGTGGATGGTGGTGATGGCCTCAAAACAACCATGGTCGTAACTTACACTACTGAGCTGTATGCTTAAAATGGTTAATTTTAGCTCACAATATAATTTTTATATTAAAATGCACATGCCTGCAGAATTTACATAAAATTTAGATGTATTTAAATTTTGCATAAATATGTAATTTTTGATGTATGTAAAAATATAGAACAACAATATTCAAAGCTCAAATATCTCAACTGTGGCACTGATCTACCCCCACGCTCTCTTACGGGGACAAGAGGATTTCGCTTTAGAAGTGGGGTAGTTCAGATAGAAAAGAAGTAATAAAACACAGTAAACAATGGTTTCTAGATTCCACCCAGTTATCTGCTGCTTTTCCGTTCCCTGCCTGAAACGCAGGATCCAGATGTGACTGCTGTCCTTTCCCCTGGCAAATGAGATTTCCCAGAATGTACTACTTAGTGACTTTTAACATATGTGGCATAATCTAAAAGAAAATAATCAGTGAGCTTTCCTAGTCCCTTAAGTTCCCTAGACCATAGTCTTGAATCAAAGCAGCTCAGGCTAAATCAGTTGAAAATGTCACAGACAAACTGTGTAGGCATCTGAGGATCTGGGAGAGGTTGCCTGATGGAGCATGGCCCAGGGGTCTGCTCTGACTGGACAATCAAACACGGTCTACTGATTCTGAAGTTGAATGTTGATTATGAAATAATTGGCTGATAATGACAACTTAGGTTTCTTTTTTTCTTCAAGCATTCTGTAGGAAAACATTCACTGTCGGGTAGGAGTTTGGGGAAGAATCGAAAAGTACGATTAACCAGCACTGTTAGAATTCTCTATTTACTGGTAATTTCACACAAGAATTCAAAATAAGACGCCATCAAGTCAACCCCATGAAAGCCAAGTGACTTTGTCCTGGTCACGCTGTTAGCATGATGGGATTCCAGATCCTCTAGAAGGGATTCCAGATCCTCCAACTCCTGCTGGAGGTGCTCCCCACCTTATCACCAATCTCTTTTCTATGTTAAATGTGGTTCTCAAAGAAAGGTCTTAGAACCAGCAGCTTCGGCATTACCTGGCAAATTGTTAAACATGCCCATGTTAGGGCGTCATCCCAAGCCTACTCCAATGGAAACTCATGGGGGTCTGGTGGGAGCGGGTTGGGTGGGCCTGGCCTTCCAGGTGGTCCTAACACACACGGATGTTTGCCAACTATTTTTTTTTTCTAACATTTTATTTATTTTTGAGAGCGAGAGAGGGCACAAGCGGGGAAGAGGCAGG
The DNA here is from genome assembly GCF_023721935.1 of Panthera uncia. NCBI lineage: Eukaryota > Metazoa > Chordata > Mammalia > Carnivora > Felidae > Panthera > Panthera uncia. The sequence goes on along the minus strand of NW_026057586.1, from coordinate 55,271,922 downwards.
GAGAGAGGGGGACAGAGGATCTAAAGTGGGCTCTCTGCACTAACAGCAGAGAGCCCGATGCGGGGTTCAAACTCACCAGCCGTGAGATCGTGACCTGAGCCCAAGTTGGATGCACAACCGACGGAGCCACCCAGGGGCTCCTGCCGACATGGTATATTGCTATATACCATGGTAACTGGTGTTCATAATGAAGGCTCCCGTGTATGTCAAGATACAAAATACTTTCTGGAACAAAGATTCTAATTACACACCGTACAGGTTTAGTATGGAAGTAAATTGTCTTGCATTGTAGTCGCTTAAAAAAAATGCCTGTACTCAAGGAGGTTTGATTAAGGCTTCAGCAGATGGAGAACTTACTGCATTTGTAACTATCACATAACCTTGGGTTTCTCAAGGTAAACTGTTCATCAGATAGTTGTCACACAGTTTACCTCCAGCTAATGAACTATTGGCTGTCATCACCCCAGGAACTGGAATAGTTACTTAACAGGAACATTTAATTAAGTCAGAACTCCATCTACTCCTTTTCTCCAAACTTCTGATAACCTTTCCACCAGCACATGACTGTGGGCTTTTTAATAAAAACCATCTTGGAGAGAAGAAAAAAAAAAAAAAAAAGCATCACTTCATCACCGAAGATGCGGATTTCGTTATTTAACAAGTAAGTTCTGTTCTGACGACTTTGCAGACACAAGCCCACCAGATTTCTGCCCTTAATTCCCCCACCTTAGCTCATCTGAAAAGCGCATTCTCAGCAAGTTTTCACACAATTTCCACATTGTCTGATTTAGCCAAATCAGCCACTAGAAGCTTATACAGGATTAAAACATTAGCATTCTCTTACCTCTTGGTCCAAGGATAAATTCTCTGTATAGCTAAGTTTAGGTGATGAGCAAACCCCTGAAATGCTAGAGCACCCAGAGACTGACTTCCTGTGCACCTGCCGCCATGAAATCATGGAATAGGGAACACAGAAAACCTCCTACCAGGCTACACAGGTTAGAAAGGACGACCATCTCTTTATCTCCTCTAACTTTAACTGTAGCGAGTTGTGTGTTTTCTTCAGTCATACAGGGAAGGGAGATACATGGCAAGGCTTTGTGAGGATGCAGGGGACAAGACCCCAAATCTCAGGAGCCTTTCCTTGCAGGCCCTTACCTCACTTTCTTCCAGCATCGTGTACCCCCTCCTTCCTCCTCATAGCCTCCCCGCAATGTCTGCGGCGGATCTGTTTTTAGGGGGAATGAACAGGTGTCCCTGTGAACAGACTAGGGGCTGGTTGGCAAAACTAGAGTTAAATAGAGTCCCAAAGGGAAACGATTAGAATGATGACCTGTGGTCAAAATACAGTCAAGGAGACGAGGTTTGTTTAAGGAGAGAGAGGGAGCTTTATTTTGTCAGTAAAATGACTGAAGTTATACTCTTCCCACTTAAGATTCTTTATTTTTTTATATATTTAAATTTTATCCAAGTATAGTTGACACACAATGTTACATTGGTTTCAGGTATACAACATAGTGATTTGATAATTCTGCACATTACGCTATGCTCACCACGAGGGTAGCCACTGTCTGTCACTATGACAATACTTTGGACTGGGTTCCCTACGCTGTACCTTTTGTCCCTGTGACTTATTCCATAACTGGAAGCCTGTACCTCCCAGTCCCCTTCACCCATTTTATCCATTCTCTACTCCCTGCCCCTTTGGCAACCATCAGTCTGTGCTCTGTATTTATGGATTTGTTTCTGCTTTTCGTTTGTTTTGTTTTTTAGATTCCACATATAGGTGAAATCATATGCCATTTGTCTTTCTCTGACTTATCTAATTTAGCATAATACCCTCTGGGTCTATCCATGTTGTTACCAATGGCAAGATCTCTTTCCTTTATATGGCTGAGTAATACTCCATTGTGTTTATATACGCACACACATACACGTATATACCACAACTTCTTTATCCCTTCATCCATTGATGGACACTTAAGTTGCTTCTACATTTTGACTGTTGTACATAATGCTGCAGTAAACATGGGGGTGCATTTATCTTTTCGAATTAGTGTTTTTGTTTTCTTTGGGTAAATACCCAGTAGCGGAATCAGCGGATCGTACGGTAGTTCTGTTTCCATACTGGTTTCCACAGTGGCTACACCAATTTACATTTCCGCCAACAGTGCATGAGGGTTCCTTTTGCTTCACATCCTCTCCAACATTTGTTATTTCTTAAGACTCTTTTCAATCCCCCGAACTTAAGCGCTGTGGGCTGGTCTAGCTCAGCTGCTGGAGATGATGTTCCGACAAATTCAGGGAAGATGGTTAGCACAGTTTTGGAAGGAGTGTTTATGAGGCCGACACATCTTCTATTTCATCAGCTACATTTGCCAGTTATTCTAGACGTTCTATTCTTCAGGTCATCATCGTAGATTTGATAAGAATTTCTCCATAGAGCTCTGATAAAGCTATATCATAATACCATTTTAGTATTATGGATTATCACTTGATCAATTTAATTGGTATTAATTATCTAATGAAGCTATATTGTCCTCAAGCACCACAGTTGTGTTCCTGAGAAACCTTATATGCTGCAAAATTACACGCTAAAACCAGCGGGACTTGGGAAAAATGGGGTTGAAGGAGACCACTGGAAATCTGTGTAACTTTGTAATCAGAGAAGTAAAAACCAACAAAACAAAAAATTATTAAAATACCAGCACAGCTAAATCTCTACTGACTTTGTGTCTATGCACACAGACCAGATGTCATATCAGCCTTATACTCTGGGGCTCATGTTGCCTCTATCAAGATTTAGATCCTCGAAAACATTTACCTATGATAGACCAGTTTTGTCAATATCAAATGTATAATCTGGGGGTAGGCTTCTTCATCAATTTTTGTTGACATAGGAAAAAATGTCTTTGTAAATGCTTCATCTGCATTTACAGCTTCCCCAGATAGTTTAACATAGAGGACAGGTTCTCAAGTGTGATCCTCAGACCGGCAGCTTCAGCACTGTGCGGAACTTTGTTAACTGTAAGTTCTTAGACTGTCCTCCAGACCCACTGAGCCACAAACCCCTGAGGATGCAGGCTGGGAAAGAGGGAGAGCCCAGAAATCTGCGTTTCAACCAATTCTCCAGGTCATTCTGATGCGGGTAAAGTCTCAGGACAATTGTGCTACTTGAAATGTCTCTGTTCTTGAAGGCACTACAGCAGCCACTTCTTGGAGAAGGCATTTTGCACGACGTCAGCTTTTCCCGTAAGGTCTTCAAAATTGCTAAGACTTTGAGTTAATTGTGAGAAAGCTGGCTCCCGATCTTGTCAGAACGGGATCACACCGGAAAAACCACCTGATGTTCCAACAGGACATCTTGATGTTAAACTGAACCAAATCCCCATTGATCGGTTGCATCTGAACTGAGTCATGGTTAATGAAGCTTGTGTTTTGCTAAACATACTGTGAGAGAACAGAAGTGTTGGGTACAGCAAGAGGAACATAGGTTTTAGGGCCCAACTGAGGTGAGTCTGAAAATTCACTATCTCCCGAGACCTCTCCTCCTCCATCTGCAAAGGAGTATCATTGAGAAGCACTGTGTCTAAGTGAAATGATACATGTAAAATGTCTAGCATACAGTGGATCCGTAAGTAAATTCTAATTCCCCACCCTTCATCGTTTACCTTATAAAACCAGTTTTAGGGGTGCCTGGGTGGTTTCATCAGTTAAGCGTCTGACTCATGATTTCGGCTCACGTCATGATCTCGTGGTTTGTGAGTTCTAGCACCGTGGAGCCAGCCTGGGATTCCCAGTCTCTCTCTCTCTACCCCTCCCCTGCTCATGTTCTCTCTCTCTCTCTCTCTCTCTCTCTCCCTCTCTCAAAATAAACTTTAAAAATAAATAAATAAATAAACAATTTTTATAAAAAGAAAATTAAAAATAGAAGCTCAATACATTTGTATAGATCTGATATCTGATTTTATTCAAGATTGTTCTATATTCTTCATGTGCCCGACTCTTTCTGGTCCTGCCTCTTACACGATGTCAGGCTGCGATGTGCATTGTGAGTCACATTAAAGTCAAAATTCTACCTGATGGGCTTCAGGGTGATTGCTTCACTGTCTACTAAATCACCAGAAGTTATTTTAGAAATAAATTTAGTAATTTAATAATTGCTTATTAAGTATAATATTAATATAATATAACATAATAGAATATACAGTTCTATATAATAATTAATCATCATTTCATACTGATGAAGACGTCCCAAGTATTACCCCTCCGTAAAAGATGGTGACGGTTATAGAAATAATAGCAATTTCTTTTAAACACCTACCAACATTATAGTGGTAGTGGTAGCAGTAGGTGTTAAAAGCAGTAGTTCTAATAATCTTAATTGTAATAGTCCATGTTATATCTACGAGAGCAGAGGCAAAGTCTGTTATGGCCACAGCAATATTCCCAGTGCCTGACACAGCACCGGGAATGGAATATGTGCTCGATAAATATTTGCTGAATGAATGAATGTCATGTTTTAGGTAATTCAGAGTGATTGCATCTGTATCTTCTCTGTATCCCCATACTGCCAACACTTGGTAGGCCGAGAAGATTATTAATTCAATTTTACAAATAAATAAGAAGAGCCAGGAAGGTAAAAGGACAGACAGAAACACAGCAAGGTCTCAAAACCGCTTATTGACAGAGCTTCTGAGTTTCACAACTTAGAATCTATAGAGACACAATCTGCTCTGAAATATTTAGTCTGGAGATGCGTTAGCTTCCAAATGTGGCTTTCATCCTCTCGAAGTTTATATTTAGTGTTGGCAGTTGCCTGCCAACATATGCTTTGACAAAAACACTAGGTTCGGAGGTCCCTTGCAGAAGCATTCAAGAGAAGGTGAGAGATAATGAATTTCTTCCTGTGGGCTTAGAGCTAAAAACTTCCGCCTAATGCCGTATTATTTCTGTTTAAAATAAAGCATTCTGGAACTTTTAGTAAAATAGGTTGCTTTAAGCGTATCGTGTCATTGCTCTCATGGCTACACCACGGAATCTGTGATCTTCAGAGAAGACAGCTTCCATATGCTAAACGAGTATGTCCGACGTCATTCTTTTGTCGTTAGGCAAGTTGGCAGTCCAAAGAAATACTGGGCTATGAACAGACATTCTATAATTTATTAGTATAGATAAAGTATGGGTAACTTTTCCTAAGGAGGATAAACCAATAGTTATGGACAGATGGGCAAGAACAAAACAAGAATCATGGAACTGAGCAAAATCTATGAGATGAGAAATCCAAGAGGTATAGAGTCAAATATTACTGAGTTAAGAAAACGGGAGACGCAATTTTTAATCGCTCAGCAGTGTCTGAATAAGATACAAAATATAAAACAGTCAGTTGCCCCTTCCCAGATAATATGAAAAACAATGAAATACCCACATAGACTCAAGTAGAAAGTGTGAAAAATTATTGATGCAGCTTAATTTAGAATGTTCTATTCTTCCCTGAAGCGTTTGATTTTTCTTAGTCCTAGTAAAAATAGATCATAGTAGCAAGTAAAACACTATTCCAGTCCACTGCAAAATGATAGCTATGTGTAAAGGATGGTTGATATGGAGCTTGTGCTTAACAATTCTCTCTCCTAAATGGGTAAGGGGCATTAAGGAATCTACTCCTGAACTCAGTATTGCACCATATGCTAACTAACTTGGATGTAAACTAAACGATAAATAAATTTAAAAAAAAGAATTCTCTCTCCTTCCCTCTCTCAGATGATGTTTTATTAAGGTAATTTTATCTGAATGAAATTTTTATTTTTAAATTTTTTTGTTGGACAGCGAGATGTAGTTCCAACATGGAGATCGGGAGACATGGAGATTCTTCTGAGAGGCCCAGACATCGTTCTGCTTTTGCTGACGCTCGCGGGCTTGATTTCAGCTAGATTGGAAGATCTGAAAATCTCAGTATGCCTTTCTGAGCAGTTTAAAAGAATCAGAAGTAGTTAAAATTTAGAAACTGCATAAAATATAATGTATTTAAATCTGAAACACTAGGGAGACTTTTTAAAATTTTTTTGGAGCTAGGAGCTGATCTTGTTGGATAGGAAAAAAATAGAAAGCATTATTATCTCCCACTCCAATTCATTTGAAGCTAAGGAAAATCTCATTCGATTTCATTCAAATTATGCTCTGGCTCTGTGTGAATGATATATGTTATTTGAGAAAATGAGGGAGATGATCGCCTCTCGGCTAATAGCCCATGACGAGATGTTGTGTGTGTGTGTGTGTGTGTGTGTGCGTCGCGTGTGTGTGTGTGCATGCGCACACACGTCTTATAAGTGGTGGCTTATTTTTTTGTAAAATACCACAGTTAATGTGTTTCAGGGGATATGAAGAGTTCTATGGTCAAGTTTATTAGGAATAAGGTTAAATAGTAATTGATTTGTAGCACAATTACCATTTTGATTAATTTAGTCTTTCCCTTGCCAAGAGGTGGTGGGAGGGTCATGCTAATTGCCTTTTGAATTACTATTTTGTGTGTCTGGTACTGGCGTTGAAAAGTCCTTTTAAATCACCACTGTATGTCAAAGTCAAGTATTTTATTCAGTGCGGTTTCTAATTAAAGTTACAAGAGGGCTTGTCAGTCACTGGGAAGTAAGATATACATTGAACAAAAATACTCTTATCCTGAAATTTTGTCCCTGAAAATGATGAGAATTTGTTCTTAGTGGGGGAAAAAAGAGAGACTCTGCAAAGATTGTGCCAGTTCAAGGAAAAAAGTTTGGACAGGTAAGGTATGATTTTGAGGACTATTATCTTTCTCTGTCCTGCTTCTCATCCCCTTCCCACATCAAGACTGGGCCATCAGGATATGGCATTGGGCAGCCTCTGTAACCAAGAGATTCCCCCTCGAGCCGTAGAGAGACCCTGTTTGCCAGGCCCCCCAGTCCTCCATCCCAACTGAGTCCCGTCTTTCCATATATTTTCTCTTGTCTTGTCCTCTCTAGAGTGGCAGTCATTTGGTGTGGGGTGATTAGTTAACCACTCCCTAGGATCCCAGCTACAACCTTTGCATTGTAGTTGGATCTCCAGAGAAATATTGAAAAATGTTAAAGAACGCCTGTGATAATATTTCCCATGTGGTTAAACGTAGGAAGCAAAAAAATAGCATAAGACAACGGTTCCTTTCAGAACCCCTGAAACCAAGAACTAAGCTGACATTCACAGGTTCCAGGGATTAGGACATGAACCTATTTGGGGGCCATTACTCAGCGACCACAAGCACTGTGTATGAACATGGTGCTTGCTGCTTGCCTCGAGAGATGCAGACCAACCTAGGGTTTTAGATTCGAACGTATCCCTAATGATCGTATGGGTGAGTAAGGGAGGTGAGATATATGTATGAGCAACAGACAGAAAGTGAGGTTGCAACAAGATCAATGTAGACAGAAAGTCATGGATGTTCAGAGGTGGGGGAGGAAATTATTTGAGAGTAAGTGGAAAGAAAACTCCCGCTCAAAGTAGTGTTTGAGCCTCGAAGGGAAATAATGCAGAAGTAAAGACCAGGAAAGGCAGGAATAGGGCAAGCAAGTAACTGGTAGGGGGTGGCTGGACAAACCATGCCTAAAATTTTATGTTGACATGAAGCGGTGGGAGATGTTTCAAAAGAGAGTTCTTGAATGCTAGGTGAGGGGCTTTCATTATATCGGTAGATAGCAGGAAAGCCATTGAAGCATCATGTGTAGAGGCATCGAAAGATTGTACTGGTGACAGCGATGTGTGCCTGGGCATTTTTGCAGTGTGGACCGCACCTGCAGACCTGAATTCAACATGGCATCCTCGCTGGGAAACACACCAAGGCAGAACGTGCCAAGGAACTAGAGGTTCAGGGATGGACGCTAACACATTGCTTTTCTAGAGGAGATACTTTGATTCTCACATGCATGTGGTATACCCTGAGACAGAATCAACAGAATGCTGTAAAACCCAAGAGGACCCAACCAGCTTTGCAGACTCTCTCTGCATCAATTATTTAGGCTCAGATTATTACCTACAAAATCAGATTCTCTTAAGATTTATGATTAGTGCTGGTAGTGTTTGGTCTTTTTCATGATGTAGCTAAAAAGGAAAAGAAAAACCACTCAAACCCATGGCCACTTGAGAAGACCATCATATTTATGTTGGTAGTATTACCCATTTACTAGGTTTCTGACCTTGAATGGACATCTTTAATCTCTTTGAACTTTAGCCATAATAGTAACACCAGTTTTACTAACTCACAGGCATGTTTTAATGAGATAATATGCAAAGTGGCTTTGTACATCCAAAATGGTGTCATAAAAATTAGTTCATATTCCAAAAAATGATACAGCATCTCTCATTTGTTGAGAAAGTATTTCTCACGGGGTGTTGCTGTATTGGTTACAATGCAGATCAAGCTAGGAGAGTAAATTGGGCCACCTCGGAGGTGTTGATCCCTTAACCGGGAGCATCTAAGGTTGCCTGATGTCCATCTGACTGGTTTCCATTTTGGGAAGTCATGAAGACCACAGCCATCTGACTTGAGGCAGATACAGAGAGGGAGGCTGATAAATCAGGAATTTAATTAACAGAGTGACTCAGGTGGAAAGGTTAGAGCCTAACTGGGTTTCTGTTTACATTAAACAGATGTGATTTGTAATCTGACTCAATCAGCCAGAAATTACATGCATCTTGAGGCAGAAATATCATGGATGTAAATATTCTCTTTTGGGGGAACAAGACATACTCAGGAAAATGACAACGTTTCATCTCTTCGTGTGGTCTTATTTTAGGGATGCTATGTCTTCTCTCCAGACCACAAATAGTTACCTTCTTGCCCACCCCATCCCCACCTCCACGTTTGCCTTAATCAAAACTGAAAGTACTATTCTCTCGGTGCCCCAAAGTACTCATGGTAGATACTTACAGGTACCGTGATGAATGATTCCCTGCTCATATCTCGGCAGTTACTCCAAGAGTTCGTAGCTGCTATTTCAAGATAGGTAGAGTAAGAATTGAAGCAGGGATGCTGCCTTAAAAAACAGTCCTACTATCAATCAACTCGTATGAGCTCATTGGGAGCAGATGGTGTTGGAGAAGTCTTCCCCCTCTGCGGTGCAAGAACAAACTAAGCTTCAGTTGAAACACTGGAATGTGTTCTCTCTCCTCATAGGAGACTGTTGGTTTCTGTCAGTGTAACTGAGGGAGCAAACCATTGAGGGAGAGGCTGAATCCAAACAAAAGGATGACTGAGCAGGAATTCAGGGTCTCTACCTTCAGGACTTCTCTACTGTGACCCAGAGCCTCAGAACTTGGGCTCAGAATCATCCACATGTTCTCCTGCAAAGTATTTCTGGACCCCCACTACCACAGTGCGGGACCCAAGATGTTGTTGGTGCGTAAACCACGACCGCGAACAAAGGAACATGAAGAGAGAGGAGGGCATTTCTGGAGATGAGCTTCATCTCCAGACTTCATCTTCATGACTCAGCTCAATCCAGATCCTTAGCATTAGGGTCTACAGCTCCCTTGAGGGGGGGGCCTCCTTTTGCCACTTGTCCTTGGATCCCAAAGTCATTCCTCCAGGCTAGGAAAGAAAGAAGCAAACACTCAGATCTGTTTTTTCCAGGGTGTATGTTGACATGTGGGGAAAGCTGTTGCTAGTTCTGAGTAGAAGGCACAAGAAGATGGAGACTGTGTGATCATGCTTCTCCAGAGCAGAAGGCTGCTCAGCCAGCAGGATACCTGATGCCGGGGGTGGGGTGCACCTGGAGGACGAATGCTCAGCCCCCGCACTGGGGCAGGTACTGAGCATCGGGAGGTGAATGCTCAGTCCTAATCCTGACTCTGGGCCAGCTTCTGGCTGGTCCGCTGCACTCACACCAAAGCCAGATTATTTCCTTAAGTTCCTCCGTTTAGTTCCTGGAGGGTAAGATCATTTTCCAAAGCACCTTGGGTCTATCTGGTTTGGCACCTGCCCCCAGTGCCTCTCACGCCTTCCCCTCGCCCCACTCTAGTTCCTATCTTCTCCCTTACTTCCCCTAGCCCTGGCTTCTAGGCTCCTCTCTTGGTCTTTCCATTCTGCTGCCCTACATCATCTGAGAAAAAAAGAACTTTATTAGCTGCCTCAGCTCTCATCACTGTGTAACCCGCATGACTCCTTTCTCCAGAGCCGTTAACCTGGACAGCTGCATCAACTTACTCTCCGCCTCAGGGGTCAGCCTCCGTCTGAGACTCCAGGAGCCATTCTGACTCCCAGGGGAGGATACGCAAGTAGCCACTCTAATGCAGATCTGTCTAGACACAAGCCTTCTTGCTTAACAGTCCCCTCCTTATGTCCTCCGCGTGATGGCCTATATCTGGGAATATCAACTGTCACACTCAAGAAGTCTCTGATGGAAGATCTTTAAGGGAAAAAAGTCCGTTTGTGACTTCAAGTAGAACTCCGGGCCTTTGCTCGTTTAGAATGTTGGCAGAAGATTCTTATCGCGCTACTTTGAAACATTTGTTCTCTGTTGCTGACAATAAGAGGCTTCTGGGTACAGATGTGATTGTGGTTGTCAAGAACCAGTAGAGATGAATCACCACCAGGAGTCTCTGTGCCTGAACAACCCCTAAACTGGATGTAGGGGAGGCGTGCCCTCCTCATAATGTCCTTCTGATAGTCCTTCCTCTTCTGTTTAACGTAAAGCTCAGAATTCAAACGAACTTATAAAGTAAAGATAGGTCTCAAATCAATAACGTAACTTTATACCTTAAGAACCTAGGAAAAGAAGAGCAAATTAAGCCTAAGGCAAGCAGAAGGAAGGACGTAATAGAATAAAACAGAAATAAACAAAGCAAACAATAGAAAAACAATAGAGAAAGATCAATGAAACCAAATGTTGAGTTTTTGAAAAGATCAATAATATTGACAAAGCTTTAGCTAGACTGGTCAAGAAAAAAAAGAAAAAAAGAAAAAAAGGAAGGCTCCTTAGTAAAATCTGGAACTAAAGAGGGAACATCACTACCAGATTCTAAGAGAATATATAAACAATTATATGTCAATAAATTAGATAATCCAGATGAAATAGAAACTTCATAGAAAGGCACAAACTACTGAAATTGACTCAAGAAGAAATCGAAAAATTAAATAGATTTCTAACAGTAAAAAGATTGAATTAGTAATTAAAAAAAAAAAAAACCTCCCACAAGGGGCACCTAGGTGTCTGGGTCAGTCGAGCATCTGACTTCAGCTCAGGTCATGATCTCATGGTTTGTAGGTTCAAGCCCCTCTTCGGGCTCTGTGCTGACAGCTCGGAGCCTGGAGCCTGCTTTGGATTCTGTGTCTCCCTCTCTCTGTTTCCCTCCCCTGCTCATGCTTTGCCTCTCTCTCTCTCTCTCCTTCAAAAATAAACATTAAAAAAAATTTTTTTTAACCTGCCCCAAAAGAAAAGCCCAGATGCTTTTATGGGTTTTTATGCATTTTTATTCTGCCATGGGAGAAACATTTAAAGAAGAATTAACACCCATCTTTTACAAACTCTCCCATAAAATAGAAGAGGAAGGACAATTCCCAATTCATTTATTAAGGCCAGTATTACCCTGATATCAACACCAAAGAAGTCACAAGAAAACTAAATAACAGTGTTTCTTTTGTATATAACACAAAAACCTCAATAAACATTATCAAACTGAATCCAGCATTCTATTCTATTCTACTCTATTCTATTCTATTCTATCCTATCCTATTCTATTCTATTCTGCAAATGAAATTTATCCTAAGAATATGAGTGTGGTTCACATAAGAAAATCAATCAATGTAATACACTACATTATAGAGCAATGGGGGAAAAACACATGATTATCTCAATCAATGAACTAAAAAACATTTGACAAAATCCAACAATCTTTCATGGTAAAAAACATGACTAGAAGGGAATAGAAGGGAATTGTCTCAATATGATAAGGACTAGATATCTATGAAAATCTCATAGCTAATATCATACTTATTGGTGAAAAATGGATGTTTACCTTCTACAATTAAAAAAAAAACAAGACAATGATCCCACTCTTTCCATTTCTATTTAACATTGTACTGGAGGTTCTATCCGGAGCAATCAGACAAGAAGAAAAAATAAAAGTCATCCAGTTGGAAAAGGAAGAAGTAAAGCCATGTGTATTCACAGATGATATGATTTTATAGGTATAAAATGCTAAGAGACTCATTAAAACATGATTAGAACTAACAAACAAGCTTAGCAAAGTCACAGGATCAATATACAATAATCAATTGTATTTCTATACAATGAAATCTGAAAATGAAATTGAAGAATCAATTCCATTTATAATAGCAACAAAATAATAAATACTTAGGAATAAATTTAGCGAAGAACTACAAAAACTCTTCTCTGAAAACTACAATACATCATTGAAAGAAAGAAAACCTAAAAAATCATTAAAGAAGACCTAAATAAATGGAAAGATATCTCATCTTCATAAGTGGGAAGACTTAATATTGTAAATGGCAATACTTCCCAAATTAATCTACATGTACAATGCAATCTCTTTCAAAATCCCAGCTGCCTCCTCCCTTTTTTGAGGGGTGAGAGTAAAAATTGATGAGCTGACTCTAAAATTCACATGGGACCCAGAACAGTCAAAATCATCTTGAAAGTAAAGAATAAAGTTGAAGGACTCACACTTTCGAGTTTGAAAACTTACTAAAAAGCAACAGTAATCAAGATTATGTGGTATTGACATGAGGGTGCACATACAGGTCAATGGAACAAAATTGAGGGTCCAAAAATAAACCTGTATACATTTATGGTCAATTGATTTTCAACAATACCATTCAATGGAGAAAGAAGTCTTTTCTTTTTTTCTAGTGTTTATTTATTTATTTTGAGAGAGCACACAAGCGGGGGATGGGCAGAGAACGAGGGAAAGGGAGAACCTCAAGCAGGCTCCATGCTTAGCGTGGAGCCTGACACAGGGTTCGATCTCACGACTGTGAGATCATGACCTGAGCCAAAATCCAGAAGCAACTGCTTATGTGCCTGGGTGGCTCAGTCGCTTAAGTGTGACTCTTGGGATCGGCTCAGGTCATGATCTCTTAGCTCGAAAGATCAAGCCCCCTATTGGGGTCTGATCCGATAGTGCAGAGCCTGCTTGGGATTCTCCGGCCCTCTTTCTCTGCTCCTCCCCCACTCACAGGCTCTCTTTGTCTCCCTCTCTCTCAAAATAAACGTTAAAAAAGAAAAAGAAAAAGAACATAGGAATAAATCGTTGCGACCTTGGATTAGGCGATGACTTCTCAGATATGATACCAAACCCATGGGTAACAAAAAGATAATGTGGACTCCATAAAAATTTCAAATACTTGTGCTTCAGAGGAAACCATCAAAAATGTGAAAAGACAACCCACATGGAAGAATATAATATTTGCAAATCACGTATCTGATAAGGGACTCGTATCTAGAATACATTAAGAATTCCTATAACTCAACGATGATGCATTGTACATTTTTAAAAACTTCCTATTTTCCTGATGCTCCAACATTCTCACAAACAAGTGTGAGCACCCTGCCCAGGGGACCCGGTACACCTGTGTAATAAGACACGTCTCTGTCACAAGTTCCATTTCTTGCCCTCCCCTGACCGTGGCCTAATGACATTCAAAACACCGGTGAAATCTCCTCCTACCTCTTGCACGTGTTCCACTCCCAAGAAAGACACTTGTTCTCTTGTCCTCTCTATCTCTTGGCTCCCCAGCTGCTGGGCTGGGCCAACTCTTTGGTGCTCCATCCACGTGGCTCCATGGGTGGTATGCCATGCCTCCTTCTTCCTGGGACCTGTGAATGTAATAAATCTCCTTCACTTACACCTGCCTCTCTTACTCCATGTCCACGCCAGACTGATAATCAAAAAACCCGTATTTAAAATAACATAATTATTCTTTACCACACAAATAAAATGACAACCCAATTCAAAAATGGGCAAAAGGGTAAAGAACCATTTCTTCGAAGAAGGTGTATAAATGGCCAATAAGCACTTGACAATAACACTCAGTCTCGTTAGTCATTAGGAAAATGTAAATCAAAATCGCATTAAGATACCGGTTCCTATTAGGATGGCTATACTAAAAAAGATGAGCAGTTCTAAGTGTCAGTGAAGACGGGGCCAGATTAGGACCCTCATATGTTGCTGGTGGGGAAGTAAATGGTTCTGCCACCATGGAAAGTTTGGCGATTCCTTCAAATGTTAAACATATAGTATACAGGATATACATATCCTGTATGTATGCTACCCAAGAGATTTAAAATCAAATGTCCATACAAAAACTTGCCCATGATTGTTCATAGCCACATTATCTTTCATCATTTTTAACTGAAATTTATAATCACCATGCTGTACATGACATTCCCCAGGTCTCATTTATCTTATAACTGGAAGTTTGTACCTTTTGACCACCTTCCTAGCAGCATTATCCATAATCACCCCAAAGTGAAAATAACCCAAATGTCCACCAACTGAAAAATGGTTAGACAAAATGTGGTGTATCCATAGTATAAAATGTTTGGCCCTAAAAAGAATGAAGTTCTGATACATGCTACAACATGAAAGAACGTTGGAACATACTAAGCGAAAGAAGCCATATATTCTATGATTCCAGGTGTATGAAATGTCCAGAGAAGGCAAATCCATAGAGGCAGAAAGCAACTTAGTGGTTGCCAGGGACTGAAAGGGCAGGGAAGAGGGGAGAGACTGCTCATAGGTATAGGATTTCAAATTGAGGTGATAAAAATGCTCTGGAATTAATAGCGTTGGGATGTACAACTCTGAATAGACCCCAGAGCACTGAAGTATATACTTGAAAAGAGTGAACTTTATGGTGTATGAATTGTATCTCAGTAACGTTGTTATTTACAAATAAAAGCCCCCAGTGCCTCCCCACACACACACATACAACTTGTCTCCAGTAAACAGTTCAAGCCCCATAGCAGGTGTGGTTGGTCCTGCCTGCCTTTTTCATCCACACAGTCATCTGTGCCCTCTTGGCCTTGACCCTCCAGCAAAGTGGAGCTCTCTGTGGGTCCCAGAACCCATTATACAGATTCTCACCTCCCTGCCTTAGAACCTTAGCTTGTCCTTACCCTTCTTGTTAAATTGCTATTTTACTTTCTTTAAAAATGTTTAGAATAAAAATCTCAAACACACAGAAAAATAGAAAGACTGATACACTGAACACCCACCACCTACATCCAACGATTGCTTTTTCCTGTATAACCCTCTGATGTCATGTAATGTACAGTTCATGCCTCACTTTGACCAGTCAGCCTTACTATCTTTTACGGCTTTTCTTTTTCCCCAAACCAGACTCCCACATGAAGGAACACACGCTACATCTGGTTGTTATGTCTGTTAAGTCTTTCCCAAGTCTAGAACGTCCTCCACCCCCCCCCATCACCCTCAGTTTAATCTCTTATATTAAGTCTCTTTTCTAATAGATGGGGCCAGTTGTCTAGCAGAATGTCCCATAGTCTGGATTTGTATAATTGTTCCTTTCTGGGTCCTATTTAACTAGTTTCTCTATTCTCTGAATTTCCTGCGAAGTACAAGTTGGATCTAAAGGTTAATTAATTTCCAGTTGTTTGGAAAGAGTACTCCACGGGAGTTATTATGTACTTCATATTACATTGCATCAGGACGCAGATTATGTTATTAGCTCACATAGTTTGCATTCAGACCCGTAAAATTTCCCTTTTTAGAATACCCCTTTCATCGTTAATTGATTGTGTTTGTGAAGAGAGGTTGTCCTTGGGCATAAAGTTAATTCAGGGCTGTAACTCTAGGCTTCTCTTTCATAAGCGCTATTACCTCTGCGGCTTCATTGAGGATAAGCGCTGTGCTAGCCCATGGGCTACCGAAAGCTGAATGAAAGGTAGCGCCTGTCCTCAGGGATAGCACTGGGGGACTCTAGCATTTCCTGCATGTCAGGTGTTGGGTCACAGGCACACACGTGGACACACAAGGACACGCATGGACCCACACCACTGTGTCAAGAAGAAGAGTGCCTTCAACAACGCTGAGCAACCAACCAGGGCCTGAACCACGCTCCAGACTCAAAACTCCTGGGACACTGCTGGCCAGGGAACTCCCCGGATCCTCTGCTTTCCTGCCATGCAGAAAGGCGGAAGATCCGGGGAGTCAGCAAAACTTTAAACATCAGTAAAATAATCTGTGACTGTTCCTTGAGCACCAAACATGGGATTTGGCTCCAGCCATCTCAACGTTAACAGTTAAAACAAACAACCAGGCAAACAAACTGGTTCACGCTGGGAACCAGCTAGACATGCCTGCTGGCTTTAAGTCAAGCCACAAACCCAAGCTGCTTTCAACTCTCTAGGCTGTATGGAATACGGTTAGAAGGAGCCCAGAGATGTTCCTCCCTCTGCGGTCAGCTGGGAGGCCAGCAGATCTGAGACCTCCATCTGTGCCTGCATATACGCCCAGTTTCCCAGTGTTTTCTCAACATGCAAGGCTCAGGCAGGGTTTATATACTGATTGCTCAGTTAAGTCGGTTTGATAGGTTTGATCCCTGGTGGCCCAATGAGGATGGATTTTAGAAATGCAGCCCTGCCTTTCTGGAATTGCTAAAAGGAAACGTTCCAGGGAAGGGAAGCCAGCACAATTTGTACAATTATGGCGGCAAGTAAACAAGAGTATTCCGGCAGTTTCTCCATCCTGCCGCAATCTGTCTTGAAGCGGTCAGCAGTTCCCAGGTGCACATTTCTGTGATGTGCTGTGTTTCTCTAGACAGTTCCCCTCGCACAGCCTGGGACGCTCCCTGAAGAAGTGCGGAAATCGATGCAAAGGGCTCTGGTCCACGGGAATGACCTAAATACCGGCTTTGCTCCTGATGAAGCAGTGCTGATTGCTTTTTACGTGTATCTTTCATCATCATTAGCCAGCTCCAGCTTCCCTTCCCCAGATAAGGGTACCAAAAACAACAGACTGAGCAGAGAGAGAGAGCTGAAGAGGCACAGTTCAGCCAACAATCACGAACACACGAAAAGGCAGCAAAATATGATAAAATAAAAACAGTGCATCTGAGACCTACCAACACAGGCAGGAAATTACCAATGGCCATTGCACATGAATTCTCCCTTCCCATCAAGGGCACGGCAACCACATTCCACACCAGCACCAAGCCTTTCACTGAACATTCATCCCAGGGAAGTATCTTTCAAGATATGCTTTTTTATTACCAGGCGGTGAGATAAATGGCTCTTGGGTAAATCAAGGAACAGCGTAACTCTGTATGATCTCTTTTAAAAATTATAATATTCATCTTGCTACTTCTGCCGAAAAACCAAAATAAAGTCCAAGTTGTTTGACAAAATGCCATGCAGCTCTGAAAACGGGAGTCTGAGTGTACTGTATTACATGTGATATTATATATTTATTAGTCAGGAGTTTGCATTTAAAAAGCTGTATGGCTGCCCATTCTTATCCTTCCTGGCAGGATAGCTCATGACGATCAGGAGGGAAAAGCCCCATGTATTACGACTTTCACTCTGTCTTCGGTCATCAAAAATGAATTTCCCCTGGCAAACAGTTTATTTTGCAAATGAGTTTAAGTGATTCATAGTCTGCTGAAAAATAGCATCTTGAAATTTATTCTTAAACATAGCGCTTTATAAACTTAGTTCACACGTATGGTGTTTCCCAGGCAAATATTCAGAGGCACAGGGATGGGTCTGTGGCGGGGATGAAGCTGGAAAGCTGTATGGGGGCAGCGCTCTGCTAACTGCTTGGAGGCCCTACACGGCCTCTCCAGCAGGGGTCCAGGCAGGCGCGCACGGGACCGGGACCGGGACCGGGACCGGTGACCTGGAAATCAGTGTGGCCAGAATCAGTGCAATAGCAGAGAGGAGAGAAGGAGCCCTCTCTCCCCTTCCTCTCTCATCCCCTTTTCTCCTAGTGCACACACAGAATGGGCCATTTCCCTGTTTTGTGTCTTGTAAGAAAACCCCCGAATCACCGGGAATGATTCACAGAGAAAGAGTCACATATCATCTGGAGCACAAAACCCTGGAGTGCAGATGGCAGAATTCAGAAATAGAATGAAGTTCCATAGCTCCAAGCACAGGGCCAGACACCTGGCATTGGGAACGCGATGGTTACAAAACTAACATGGGACCAGACGCTGCAACCTGGCAGACAAGTGTCCTGGGAGACAGCTAGACAGAAGTCAACCATGAATCTGCTGATGTAGGAGCATGGCTTATCTCAGCCAACAGACTTCCCTGGCCTTTTGAGAGGCGGTGGGGCCATGTGGAAAAACAATTTATCTGGACCCAGAAGACCATCATTCTGGTCCCAAGCAAGTCGCTTAACTTCAGTTTGGATCTCAGTTTCCTCCCCTGTAAAACCTGCGTCGTGGTGCCCTGTTAATCTCTCCCACCTGCCACAAATTCACAAATTACACCCAATTCAGGAATACGAGAAACCCGAAGTGAGTTCAGAGACATCCCTGAGTTTTTGAGGCTTTAAGAAACTTACCAAGTGGTAAGATATGGAGTTGGGGCTAATTTATGTGTGTCCTCGCCCCCGGAACAGGGCTCTTCCTAAAGCCACAAGGAATGGGAACATGGTACCAGAGCACAGGTGGAAGGTCCCCACCTCCTTTCCAAATAGATTCCCCCTCCCTTGCCCCCTGTTTGCTGAAGGGGCCAAGGAGGAGGAGTCTTGGCTGGGAACTCTTTCCCCATCGCTGTTGATGGGATGCTAAGTGGAACAGTGAATAATGATACATTATTTACAACAATAAAGACAAAATAGCAACAGCCAACTTTTATTGGGCACTTACTCTATTCTAGGCACTGAGCTAAGTGTTCTACGTGCATCATTTATTTAAAATTTCTCGTAACAACCTCACGAGGTAGGTCCGTGCAAATAATATTATTATTCTTTTCAGAATCCAAGAAATAGTGTTGGATAAGTTACTTACTCCAAAGGAGACTGCCTGTCCATGAAGGAGCTAAGACAAGGACCCCACCCCACCTGGGGTCGTACCTGCCTCCTGGCATTCTCACTGGAGGGCGAGGATGGGTGTTTAGAGAAGCCATATTTTTGGTATCTTTGTGAGGCAGAGAATGGGTCATGTTGTCAGTCTGCAGGATGTGTTGGGGGGGGAGGTCTGGGACTCAGCTGTGCTCAGTGTTCTCCCTGTTCCTCATCTGCACACTGGTCTCTGCCCCAAATCTGAAGAAAAGTGAGGGAAAATGGATCCATCCAACCAGAAGAGGAAGGGTCTCCAATTCCAGATTCTGGGAGGTGATGAAGTAACTTCATTGTCATCTCTAAGTGTGAGGAGCGACCTCACCCAGATCACCAGGAAGCCCTCTCTCCCCTGTTCCCAATAAGGAGAGGTGGGCAAGGAGCACATTTAAGCCACAGCCTTAGGGAACTGCCAGGGAAGAAAGCATTTCGTGACCGAGTTGTTGACCATGGGAAGAAGCTGCCGGAAAGGGAACAACATCTCCTCTGAGCTCCCTGACAGGAGGGGACATTTATGCATGGCAGTGTGTTGCTGTTCATTGCAACACTGGAAAATTTTAAATCAAAAATGAGATTTCCAGAAATGTGTTTTCCTAAATTCTTCACACGGGTGTGCTATTAATATGGAAATGAGGAGAGAGTTTAATCATGTTTGACTGTTTGCTGGAAAGAAAGCAAACATGCTGGTAGGCTAAGTATCATCAGGTTTGTAAAATGGGGTCAGGCTGATGTGGGATTGATGGGTTTCTTGCTGCTTATTATCCTGTTGGATGGTCGGAATAAATCCAATGCTGAGAGAAAGCCACTGCGCCCCTGCACTTGGCACGGGGATCCTGAGAAGCAGGTGGCCTTGGCAGTGACCTGGAGGGCTGGAAGGTGGACCTCTTCAGGCCGGCACCTGTCTCTGTGCCTGAGCCTGGCCCCGGCCCCACGCCCTGCAGGGTGATTGTGGCGGAGGGCGGGCTCAGGGCAGGCACAAGGCTGGAGTAGAAGATCAAAGGGCAGATCAAACAAGAATTCCTCATCTGCGTATAATTGATTCCTGTTTACAAAGTGTCTCTGTGTATATTGTTTCAATTAATCCTCCTACGGTATCAGTGAGAAAGGCAAGGCAGATCTTTTTATCTGCCTGATTTACAGATGAATGAATGAGGCCCCAAAAGAAGGCAAGCGGTTTCTTCAGTGTTACTCAGCTCACAAGGCACAGACAGAACCCAGGACCCCGGCCCCACTATGCCACAGTGCTCCCTCCATGCCAGGGCGGTGCTCCGGGGGCTGGGCTCTGCGCCTTCCTCCTCCACACCCCATGTGGGCTCTGCCCCTAACTTAGACTCTGTTACTTACACGTTCAGGGGCTAAGCTTGCTCCTGGACTCTGCCGAGGTAAGTACTCCAGGCTGATTTCAGCACCAACTCCCCCCAGTTAGTTAATTAATCTTTTCAGGAAATATGTTATGGGGTCATCTCATAGCTACTGAGAAGACCATGGCGAACAGGAAAGAAAAGCATCTGTTCTAGGGAGCTTGTCGCCGAGGGCTGTGCTCCTTCCTGACTGTAATGCACGCGTGGGTCGCCCGGGGACCCTGACCGAGGGCAAATTCCGATTCAGTAGGTCGGGGCTGGGGTCTGAGCTTCTGTATTTCTTTCTTTTTTTTTTTTTTTTAACGTTTATTTATTTTTGAGACAGAGAGAGACAGAGCATGAACGGAGGAGGGTCAGAGAGAGAGGGAGACACAGAATCCGAAGCAGGCTCCAGGCTCTGAGCTGTCAGCACAGAGCCCGACGCGGGGCTCGAACTCACGGACCGCGAGATCATGACCTGAGCCGAAGTCGGACGCCCAACCGACTGAGCCACCCAGGTGCCCCTGAGCTTCTGTATTTCTAATGGGTGGTGTCAGTGCTGGGGGTCCACAGACCGGGCTTTGAGCAATGGGCCCCTAGCACCTGGTGGTAGAAAACTCTGTCAACAGACAGCAATAGAACCATGATAGATGTAGAGTTTCTGAATCCCGGTTTTGCTTTTCCTTCCCCCTACCCTTCCAATGGCTAAGCTCTTATTTACCCGGTAATGATCTTCATCATATTCTCTGAAATATGTGAACAGTTCTGTTTTCCCTAAGTTTTGTTCCTACTTGTTCCCAGGCCTTGTTCCCTGAGTCCCGCCTTGACTACCTGCCTGCCCAGCCCGCACTGCAGGATGCTTGTTGGCTTACAAGCCTGCCTGGAACTCACCGCCAGATGCCGCTCAGGCTCTCCACGGGTCCACCTCAACGTGCTTTCATACTGAACTGGGAGGTCCGAGCCCTTCCCTTCCAGCACATGCTGCCGTTGACTAGTAGGATCAGGACACAAAAATGTGTCCAATCAGCGCCTTGATAAACTAGGATCCAAGGCGTTTGATTCCCAAGCAAGGAGGTGTATTTTATGCAGTGTCAACCTCTTAATTAGACATTAGTTTTATTTACTGTCAATTACACAGAAGAGAACCCTTGTCCCATTGAGGATAAATGCCTCTCTGCACTCCCCTGTGAGGCCCACTTGTTTCTGCTGATGACTTTATTAAAAGGTAAGAAGATGGGCCTGCTTTATTAGCATCACAGCAGGAATCAGACCGTCGCTATAAATGAACCTCCTGAGATCCCGTCTAAAATTGCAGATTGAGAAGAACCAACTAAGAAGCCAGGGATTCAACTTTCCAAGGTAGAGAATGGAGGCGCAGGATCTGAATATTGCTGTCAAAATGCGCAATCCGAAATTTCAAGAATATAAGTAGAGCTCGTTGAGGTAACATCTGTCGTTCCCAAACTGCACACGTGTTAGGGTGTGAAGACAGTCCGTGACTTCACGATCACGGACGTGAGCTTTCAGAATTCTGTGGACATCAGCCTCGGATTTGCATTCCACCCGGAGGCACAGGGCAGCCACTTGGTGATTCCTGGTTCTAGAAACACTTCTTGCCAATGTCACGTCCTTAGCGGAGAAGTCTGTTTATTTCCTACTCTAACGGGGGTCTTTGACTCTTGCGTGCTGACAAAATGAACTGTTTTTCTCTGACCCAGACTCAGCCTCCCCCTTTCTCCCCCAGCCTTTGTGTGATGAACTGCTCACCACATCACATATTTAAAAAAAAAAAAAAAAAAAAGGCTATCCCCATGTTCGAACCAGAGAATAAAAGTCTTCTGATTACCAAACACTGTCTCTGAGTTCTTGTTTGCAGGTAGCATTTCTTTTTGGAACCCTAACAACCTGACCTCATCAGCTGGAAGAGAGCTGTCCATATTGAACAAAGGGCAACCACACCACACAACTAGACTTCCCGCAGCAAGGAAAGCAGGGTTTCTTTTCCTGAAGGTTCACGGGTGCTGGAGCTGTGAGGAAGGAGTCTCGGAGCAGATAGAGTGCTGTGACGTCACCTGTCCTCCTCACCTGTGCACGCTTTCAGGGGGCCCTGGGGCCAGGCCAGATGCAACACCCCAACACGGTTATGGGACAGGATGACATACACTGAATGCTTTATACCCCAGTGCCTACCTCGTTTCCCAGACTCCCCAAATGTGAGAAGTTAGTTGGAAACACGACAGACTCATCCAGAGCCCTTGGGGCCCCAGAAGCCAGAAGATCCCAGTGGAAGGTCCCTGTCATGGGTGAGAGGGGCCACAGAGGTGGATGGAGGAGCAGGAGAGGGAAGGAGCTGAGGTGAATGGGTGGGTGGGCAGCCGGAATCAGAGACCCAAGGGGCCGCAGGCAGTGTGTTGGCAGGTGTGAAGAAATTCAACAGCGTGCACTTGGCCACCGTCTCCCGCAATTCTTTAGCAAGCGGCCCACACCCAGCCAGAGGGAAAGGCAAAGTAGACACAGAAGGCCAGGGGAAGGCCGACACAAGTGAGGCAGAGCCCCAGTGTCAAAACAAATGTGGATTCTGCTTAGAAGGCTCAGGAAGATGAGAAAGAACCCAGTGACCTGAAACTGAGGAAGAAGAGTGAGGCGTTGCCATTAGACATAAGAAGCCTGGGGGCACTTGGGTGGCTCAGTCGGTTGAGCATCTGACTTCAGCTCCGGTCATGATCTCACGGCTTGTGAGTTCAAACCCCACATGGGCTCACTGCTGTCAGCACAGAGCCCGTTTCAGATCCTCTGCCCCCCCCCCCCCCCCCCCCCCCCCCCCATGCTCCCTTTCTCAAAAATAAAATAAAGCATTTAAAAAAAGGAATAAGAAGTTTGAGGGAAGTCCCTGGTTCACCCAAGAGGAAGATGAAGCAAACTCGTGTGTCTGAGCCGAGGAGCACCCCCACCCCCACCCCCATGCTGTGGGCCCAGATCTGAGTCCCTGGTGGAGGCAGAGAGGGAGAGAGAACATAAGGCTAGACGCAGGGATGGAGGAAACAACTTCTTCTTTCTTTTTCTTTCTTTCTTTCTTTCTTTCTTTCTTTCTTTCTTTCTTTCCTTCTTTCTTTTTCCCCTTCTCCTCCTCTTCCTCCTCCTCCTCCTCCTTCTTCTTTTTACAAAATGCAGGAATAGGCTGGTCAAGCAGGTATATAACGAGCATAGAATCAGACAAGTCAAGCGCAGCTCAAGTGAATGAATACACTCCTGTGCTTCTAGCAAGTGAGTTCTGGCCATTCACATAAGCAGTGGTACAACACTGTCTAGGTGGGGCTCAGAATTCCCTAGCACCGTCTAATCCTGGGGTCTCTGGCCCGGGGCACCAAGAGTCATTCCCACTTGAAACTGCAATCCAAAACTCACTTCTTCCAAGTGACTTTTTTTTCCCTGACAAATTCCTATAGTGTCCATGCAGCTCTAAGTAAGCTCTGGCTTTTGTTCCTCTTCCCACCCTAGTGCTTCCAAGGTCAAATGCACATTCATAGTACATGTAGAAAATGATTCTTACCAGGCTGGCCTCAATTCCCTGAGAACTTCTATTTCATAACGACTATTAGTATGAAAAAAATATTAATTAGCGCAGGCCTGTTCTAGGAATAAATGACTTGTTTAACTATTAATAGTAATTATTATTTTAAATATAATTTACACATACTTATGAAATTCAAGCTCTGTATCGTTCACTGACAAGTGGTAATGATAATATAAAACTCAAGTAACCTCAGTTCAGATGAGCAAATAAATTTGACAGTAGAATGACTCTAATTAATGAATTTGCTAAAAGCCTTTCCCTATTAACGAGTCCTTAGTCAAAGGTGAGCTTAGAATTAGGATATAAATTTTAGGTATACTGATAATACACGGGGACATGCGAAGGATTCAACCCAACAAATATGTATTGCTTTGTATTCAGTACAACAAATTTGTATTCAACCCAACAAATATGTATTGCTATGTGTTCAGTACTGAGGGAAAACATTGATGAATCAATCAGGGCCCCTGCTTCTGAGGCTCTTAGCATCTGGGGAAGATGACCCGACAATATTTGTGAAGCAAGAGCTAACAGGAGAGAGAGAGAAGTTGAAGATACAAGGGAAATGAGGCAAACTTTGGCAGCAGGGGGTGGGCCGTGGAGAACAGAATTTGGGAAGAGGGATTGACCTTTATCTGAAGATGAAAGGGAAGAACGAAGTGTGGGCTTCGTTCGACATAGGAAAGCGTCCATGCTCTTTACTTAGAAAGTAGGAGGCTTACACTTTGCTGAGGGTGAGAGGGTTGAAAGTGGGGAGGGATGACTAGGGAGTTTGAGGAAAGTGGAAAAAGACGAACGTGGTCATTGACAAACACTAAGGAGTAGTTTCTCAGTGTTCAAGACCCAGCCAAGGCAGGGGAGCCAGGATCTGTGGTGACACCAGTGGATAGGTTGAGGAATCTTTTCGGCAGGACTGGTGATACCTAATATCTGGGTGTATTAGCAGACATTGTATGGAATAGATCCCTTGTTGGGAGATTCTTGGGAAGGGTAAGAGAGGAAGGGGGCACCAAGGCATTGAGCGCGCTCCTGGACGGTGCTTGACCCCGTGTCGTGTCAGAGAGAAAGAAGGGCTTCAGGGGAACTAATAGAAGGGTTTGGGAACTGGCGGCCTGTCTCCAGTGGAAGAACAGGTACCATTGGTAGAATATAGGGGGTGAAGAGTTCTGTAGAGAAGCAGTTCTCAGCAATGACAAGCTCCTCGGTGTGACGCTGGGTGTAAGTAACAAGAGGGACATGGGGGTGGAATACTCTGGATCCAAGGTACCGTGAGGTTAGGTTGTTTGCTGGACCGCCTACATGGATACCGAAGTCGGGAGCTGATGATAGCAGGACCTAGTGCAGGGGAAGTCTCCGGCTGTGCTGCTAAGAGGGCAGCGAGAGACATAGAGATGGGGAGACAGAGGTAAAATTAAGAGGAAGAGAGTGAGGAGGATAGCAGCACCTGACTCTGGGAGGTGAAAGCCTGTTCAAGGATTCCCCTATCTTGGGGCGTCTGGGTGGCTCAGTTGGTTAAGCATCCGATTTTGGCTCAGGTCATGATCTTGTGGTTCATGAGTTCGAGCCCTACATCGGAGTCTGTGCTGATAGTGCAGAGCCTGCTTGGGATTCTCTCTCTCTGCCCTTCCCCTGCATGTGCGCTCTCTCTCTCTCTCTCTCTCTCTCAAAATGAATAAACTTAAAAAAAAAAAAAAGGTATCTCCTACCGTAAGAGAGGCAGGAGAAGGCTGCCTTGCATTATGAAATCAGGATCGCTTTTTCAGACTCCCTGGCAGATGGCATAACGTCATGTGACCAGGCTCTGCCAATCAGACACACCTGCCCAAGCTTGCGGCAGGAAGCTCAAGCTTATACCCAATGTACAGGAGCCCTTCTGGAAGGGGATGGCCGCCAAATCCCCATGTCCAGCTGCTAGCTGCACAGGTGCTGGTGTAGACGGAAGCCTCTAGGAGTGCCTGCTGCTGAGTGGGCCAGCAGTGGATTTTCGATACCAGTCCTGCAGAGCGGTTTGGGGCTCTGCTCCTGTTTGCAGAGCCTGTAAACATGGTTCTCCAACCCGGACCCTCACCCTATCCCTCTACACCATCCCCGCTGCGGCTCTCTGGCTATCTGGCTCTCCCACGAACGCATTCGTTTCTAGCCCCCACCAGCTGGTCGGTTTCCATGGCTTGGGACCCAGGGAATCCTGACTGATGCTGGGATACAGCCGGATGGGAACCACCTCAAAGGAGAAAGGGTTTCCCCACAAAGGTGAGAGGGTGATGGTTTGGAAGTGGATTGGACAGGTGGCAAATTCTGCCTCTGTCTGACCTTGTCCTCTTACATCCTTTCCAGACTCTCATCCTGATAATGCTCTGTGCTTCCCGGAGAATGTCACCTTCCCCATAGCCCTCCGATGGAGAGGGTTCATGCTCCCACCCTCCAGTTGTCTATCAGTGGGGTAGGGTTCATGTTCAGGTGTTGAGCAGATGGTGCCTGGGGTTTCTAAGTTGGTTGGTTCCACATCAGATCTGACCTTATATCCAGAGGGTGTTGCCTATGACCATGGGAGTAGTTCTTCAGGTGCCATGCATGGAGGGTGTAGTTCGTCTCCTCTGCCCATCTGAACACCAGGGGATGGATGCCAAATTCTTGTTGGATCAACCTGATTCAGGGATTCTTATACAGCAAGACCTGATGGGATCCCTGAACTTGGGACTTAAAATAGACAATAAAGGACCAGGGAAGGGGCGCCTGGGTGGCTCAGTCGGTTAAGCGTCTGACTTCAGCTCAGGTCACAATCTCACAGTTCGTGAGTTCGAGCCCCACGTCGGGCTGTGTGCTGACAGCTCAGAGCCTGGAGCCTGCTTTGGATTCTGTGTCCCCCTCTCTCTCTCTGCCCCTCCCCCACTCATGCTCTGTCTCTCTCTCTCTCTCAAAAATAAATAAACGTAAAAAAAAAAAGGACCAGGGTTAAGAAGACTTGACTTTCGTGGAGTGCTTGGGTAGCTCAGTCAGTTAAGCGTCTGACTTGATTTTGGCTCAGGTCATGAACCCAGGGTTCTGGGATCTAACCCCGCATTGGGCTCCATGCTGAGCTTGGAGCTGCTTGGGATTCTCTCTCTCTCTCTCTCTCTCTCTCTCTCTCCGCCCCTCTCCCCTGCATACCCTCTCTCTCTGTCTCTCTCTCTCAAAAAATAAAATTAATACAATTAAATCTAATAAAAGAAGAAGAAAACTTGACTTTCATTGCAGAATAGAGAAAACGGAGTTGACAGAATCATTCATTACTTAAGCAGACATGTTAAGTAAAAATAGAAATAATAAGCAAGCATAGTGTTTTGCGTACCATTGTGGTTCTGGTGGGAACCACCCGAGCCATGAGTGAGTAGGGGGTATCTCAGCACCAGTTGTATTCAAATCTCTTTTTCTATTAAGTCACCTATAGAGTATTCCTTCCTGCATTTCACTCGTATCCATGCCAGTTAAATCAGACAGTAATTATTATATGCCCATCATCCGACAGGCTCTGCTAAATGTTGAGATATGGCACCAACTACAACCTAGGTGCTGTTGAAGAGAACCCACAGTCTTTCTGGAGACACAGGTGATTACATCAGGGAGAGCCAAGCAAGCATCTGCATTGGGAAGCGTATGGGATGTGGGGGGATGCACACCCAGCTGGCTGTTTCTCTGTGGCTCAGTAATACACTCTGAAGGAAGTTATCAGTTGACTTCTCTGAAATTACTCAATTTTAATACTATTTTAATACTATTTGTATCATTCTCTCGATGTCTCCTTTTGCTATTTTGCAGATCCATGCCAGAACAGAACCCAGAGCTGCTGAAGGTGTTTAGCAATGCAATTCGCTCCCGATGCAAAACGCTCCATTGATGTTTGCCACAAATGACTCCTTCAAAATGCATTCTGGAAATACTTTTGCAACCAGTTGGGAGGGATTTTATAGTCTTTGCTGCACGCACGTTGGAGAAGTTCAGCCCTCTAATAACGCCACCCTGAAGCGATTTCCCCGTCCTGGGTGAGGATTCCTCATTCTCCATCGTGGACTACCCGTCAGATCCTATAGCTGGGGTTAAGAGCCACCCCTTTATATAAGACAAAATGCTACCTTGCCAGCTGTTGGCCGTTTCACTGATGTATCTTTATGGCATGTGGGTTTCAAAAGCGTTCGAACACTGGAAGCTTTAAAAATTTTATGTCTTTCCTCCCTCGACAGTCATCTCCTCTGTCCATTCCTTAAATAAAAACATTGTCCCCGATTTAGTGTTTGCTCCTCTGCCATCTCCCTCCCCATCCCTTGGGAGTCTTGTCTGCAGAGGCTCATGGGATGTTGGATTTGGGTGGGGACCTTGCGATCCACCACTGCGTTGGTTCTCCACTTCCTGTGCTATTCTCCATGCACCCCCTTCCTCAAAGCAAGTCTTGCAGAGTCCAATATATGATCCAGGCAGTGGGGGGCTTCCGGTTGTTTAGGGGGATCAGGGTCTAGACCCTGTTGGCTGCTTCTTTACACAGCCATGCAGCAGTCCCTACCTAATGCACTCAGTGTGTCCTAGCCAGTGCTTCTCAAAGTGGGTCCCGCTGTGCTTGCCAGAAACTCAGGCTTCTGCCTTCCGAAGCACCGCCACCTGCTACCCACCGAATCAGAGTCTCAGGAGGGATCCTGAGGATCTTCATTGGACGAAGCTCCTCAGCTGAGTCTCCTCTTGATAAAACTTGAGAACCACTGCCTTGTCCTCCAAAGGCAGAGCTTAAAACTGCTGTTGTGACACTGCCCCCTTATCTCACCAAAGAGGCTCTCCGGTCCTGGCGCGACAGAGCCAGACCTTCAAACAGAGCATGTAGGAAGGTGCCCAGTTGATGCTAGGCTCCCAGGGACCTCTTGCAGCTGCCTGCGGGGTCTTAGAATCAATGGGCATTTCCCACTCCAGGGTCCCGTGGCACTGGCCCTCTGTTCCTGTCACACCCGCCATCCAGGGATGGGTGGTGGTCTCCTGGAGGTCTGGAGCCCAGCCTTCAGACCTGAGCTTGTGCTTCTGACCCACGATTCTAGGGGACTCCCTGCTTCCCTGGGGCTTCCTGCTCAATGTCCTCTTCTCGGCACTGTCACCAGTGTTAATCACAGACTCTCTCCAACACCACATCCCTGTAGAAAAAGCCCTGAAGGTCACTGCCGCGCTGATGCCTGTATTCTTGTCCTCATAACAGATGCAGTGACGTACCCATTGTTGGTCTCCAGTCTTGGTTAAACATCAGCACCACCCAGGGAGCCTTTTAAAGACACCCACCGGGTCCCACCTAGAGATTCTTTCATTGGCCTGAGATGAGCACTGGGCATTAGCATTGTTTTAAAAAAGCTTCACCACTGCCCACCTCCTTCCTCTGCTCCCCCCTCCCATAAACCTGAGTGGGAGCAAAGATAGAGAAGCACTGTTCTACCTTTGCATAGAGTTAGTTAGGGGCACGTCTGTCCCCCTGGCAAGGCTGTGAGACTTGCCACTGTACACACTGTGTCCTCATCACCTTTGGATTGCGATTCTTCCTTCCTGATTGTCTTTACTGACTGTATCGAGTGCCTACAGTATGCTAGATATTAAAGGCACTATGCTGATGGACCTAGAGGTATTTTGCTACGTGGAATAAGTCAGACAAAGACAAATACCCCACGGTCTCACTTATATGTAGAATCTACAGCACAAAACAAATGACCAAACATACAAAAGGAGAAACAGGATCGTCCAGAGAGCAAACTGGTGGTTGCCAGAGGGGCGGGGTGAGACAGGTGATGGGGATTAAGAGGTACAGCCTTCCGGTTCTCAAATAAACAAGTCGCAGGGATGAAAAGCACAACGCAGGGAATGCAGTCGATGGTATTGCAAGAACGTTGTGTGATGACAGAGGATGACTACATTTATCCTGGCAAGCAGAGTATAGAATTGTTGCATCACAGTTGCACGCCCGAAACAAATGCAACGCTGCATGTCAACCGTACTTTAATAAATAAATAAAAAAGAATCAGACTAGCATTCTAACTCATCTGCAATCCCAAAAGGTAGAAGAAACTAATATTCACAGATCACTGAGAGGAAAGGACTGAGATCAAGAACTCATACCCAAATGAGACACCTGTCACCTGGGAAAATAAAAGAGGTCTGTCTCTGGATACGTAGCCCAGTGTAGTCCCATCAGAAGAAGTATGTGCAAAGGTACACGCACAAAGACACTCTACTGATCTCATGCTCGTGCACAGAGATGACAGATAGACAGATAAGGAGACAGATATAATACATGATTCTTACCATTACCGTTTATCGTATTTAAACTGTAATCTCCAGAAAGATCTGTGCCTAGCTTGAGCATACAACCCCACACTTGCAGCGCAATATCCTACCCCTTGAAAGAGAAGCAGTGTGGAGTGCAAAGCACACTTGCTTTGGCAACTGGCTGTCCTGGGTTCAAATTCAGTTCTGACGCCTCCCAGCTACATGGCTGAGCAAGTTCTTTAACCTCTCTCTGAACCTCAGTTTCTTCCGTCATTCAAAATATCTCTCAGGGCGCCTGGGTGGCTCAGTCGGCTAAGTGTCCATTCAACTTTAGCTCAGGCCATGATCTCATGGTTCGTGAGTTCGAGCTGTCAGCTCAGAGCCTGGAGCCTGCTTCAGATTCTGTGGCTCCCTCTCTCTCCGCTCCTCCCCCGCTCACACGCTGTCTCTCAAAAATAAATACAGGTTAAAAAATTTTTTTAAATATTATCCCTCTGTGGAATTGTTGTAAGAATTGCAGGTGGACGAGAAGCTGGCCAGGTACTCCCAGTGAGTGCCCAATCAGAGTGAAGCTTTGTCTTCCCACCTGCAGAGAGCACTCCAGCCTTTCTGGGTATGTCCAGAGTTGTCTAGATTGTGCTAGAGAAAGTCAGACAGAAGGGAGGAGCTGCTTCTCTGCACATAGGATTGGGCAAAACACTAGTGATTTTGTTCAAGCCAAAAGAGAAAGTTGTCGGAGTGTTTAAACCTGCTGCAGATTTAAGATTACCAGAAAAGATCAGGTGGTAATGCTGTTCAAAAATATGGGAAAGAGAGCAGACAATCAGCAAAGGAAAAAAAAATCGAAACAAGACAAGTTAGCCCAATTTGAGTAGCAAGTAAAAACAGGAGTAGGTTTTGGGAAGGAGAGGCAAATCCTGGCTGAGCCACTTGCTAGCTGTGTAGCTTTGGAGCAGTGTATGCCCGATGTTACTCGTTGATTCAATCTTCAAAACTAGAAAGCACAATAAAAATGTTAGCTATTTTAAATCCATTTTCTGAGAATGAGCAGAAACTTAAGAAATATACATCCAAATACTAATATTTGATCCCACGACGGCAAATTTTCTCTCCTGATATTAGTTCCACAGTTTTCCCGCTAGGTCTGAGTATGAGCAAAACTGTTCTGCATCAGACGTCACGAATCGTTGAATCTGGGTCAGACAATGTAGCAGTGGCCTAATCTCTTCTTATAGCCCCCAATCTGAATAAGAGAGGAGCTTACAGATTTCCCAGAGGAAGACCTCTCGTTTTTAAATGGCTTCCAGCAAGCTGATGTCATTGGACTTCTGTAGGAAACACCATTTTTAAATATCATTTCTATTCCATTCTGGTGCTCACGGACGTGGTTCATTGTTTAAGGGCTACGGTAAGAGTGACTTAGGTGCTATTTCACCTCTATTTTCTCTCTCTTTCTTTCCTTCTTTCTTCCTACTTTTCTTTCTTTCTTTCCCCCAGTAAACTAAACTGCAGAGTAATATGGTCCTTCCTTTTCTAAAAGAAGTAAAGAGATTTTGCACATCTGCACCATTTTATGACAAAAGTAACCTGAAACCTATTTTTTTAAAGTACCATTATTACACTTTATCCCAAAGCCATTACATTGTTCCTTTTTAACCTGCCCTAAGCTAAAATGCAAAGCCATAGTCCTCATTCTCGACCCCCTGTAAGTCTGGCTTTTTGAAAGCAAGGGTGGGAGCAGTTCTAAAGGCAAGGCAACCTCTGTAAATGACTCAAATGAGCACATCTAAGACAAAAAGTCCCCAGAGACCGGTGGTTTTTCCGCAAGACAGCCCCACCACTTGCTGCTTTCGGACTTGGCTGAAATCAAGAAAGGGACGTAATTATCATTATTTTCCACTCAGAAAGTTAAAACCAGACGGTGACAAATCAATTCTCAAGGCATGCATTTTCACTCACGAAAGTGAGAGAAAAAAAAAAGGAAAAGAAAAAGAAATGAAGCCTGAGAATCCCTGTTGCTAGTCTTCAAAGTTAACACGCTGACCAACCTCCTAGTGTCGGAGATTGTCAAAATCTCCAATGCACTATTTTTCAAAGGGAAACTGATGACCACCAGATGACAAATCCACTGGGTGTGGTGAAGCCATCAGACAGAGGTGGGCGGTGCTGAGGAGTTTAGCAAGGGTCATGAACAGCTCTATTAGCTGTTCTATTAGCTCTATTAGGGATTGGATCCATGTGAAACTTAATACTTTAATGACTGAGCTGCTCGTGGGCTCTCTCTCTCTCTCTCTGGATTTTTAATTCTCTGGGTCCCTAGAGAAAAATTTTCTACTCTCAATCAAATCTTCTTGAGCAGAGGAGAAAGCAAGGGTAAAACTGAGTCAGGAAGAGCCAGGAAGAGCTTCCAAAGAGCGAATCTCCCATGTGGATGGCTGGCAGCAGAGGGTGGCAGGTAAGTACTCAACTTCTAGAATCAGACTTCCCCATCCAAGTAACCTGACTGAGCTACTTACCTGATTTAAGTCTCGTTTTGGAATGAGAGCATCCCATAAAACATTGACTATAGTGCCTGGCATGTAGTGAACTCTTATTAATTATGGGGAATTCTAATGATCTCTTCTTGTCAATGTTGAACAATTTGCATCATGGATATCAAGCGGTCAGCACATTTTGGGTGAAAGCATGATATATGAATGATGGTCTGAATGGTTCACTGTTGGAACTAGCCAATGAACTTACCATTATCACCAGAAGTTGCTGATATATAAAAGCGATCTGAGTTTATAGGCACCTTTTCTGACCATATTCCCAAGCACCTTGATATATGTGTATTTCATCCATCGAGATTGGTGGCAAGTGCTACAGCATCCCAGGCTTTAAAAGATCTGGGACCTAGAGAGAGATAGACTTTATAAATAGAATTTATCAGTATCCAAGGGACCCTCTAAAGAAAATGACCATGGTTTCCGCTGTGAAAACGATGCCAACAGTCATACCATCATGTAATGTCCAAGAGTGTAAGAATGTTTTCCAGTTGAATTAGAGCAGTTCCTGTGGTTTGCATAACCAGGGAGCAGTTGGCAGAAAGTACAATAAACAGACAAGAACAATAAAATGCATTACGCACACAGAATGTGGTTGGGGGTGGGGGGAAGGTAAAGGAGGCAATTCTTCCCTGAAGGGATTGGAAAAGCGTTTCCGGAGTCCAGAAGTCTCGATGTGACTCTTGAAAGGTGCATGTTTGCCTGACAGTTGGGGCTGAGGAGGGAAAATACAGGGATTATTCCAGACACAGAGAGATGCATAAGCAAAGATACGGAGGAAAGAGATAGCCTGACTTCTATGGGCATCTGCAATCCGTTGAGCTAAAATTTGACTGGAGCATAGGGTGTACATGTACATGAGGGAGCTGAGGCTTTAGCTTTCATTCCAACCCATTCGTTTCCACTTGTCTTGCTCTACCAGCCGGGATTCTTGGTTACCTCCACCAGAACCCAACTCTGGCTGTTTTAACGACAAAGTAGGTCGAAATAGTTTCTAGTTAAACAAGGTAAATTGAATACATGTGTTTACCTGGGCTCCCTACTGAGATTCCACCAGAAGCACAGGAAAACAGTCAGAAATTTCCTTTTTTTTTTTAATAGCATAAATACAAAAAGACAATGAAAATGGTAAAGAGATAAAATCAAATGCTTTTTGGAAGCTGAAAAGAAAGTGGTTTCCTTTTAACTGACTTAGAAGACTTAAGGAAATGGACTTTCATATATATATATATATATATATGAAGACTAACTTGTTCTGCGAGTCTTCCGTAAGACGAGCAAGCGTTTCTAATAAGTTTTATTTTGATAAACGAGCGATGTCTTCTAATAGGAGTAGTAGGTGGCACTGAATGTCACGTGATCACAACGGAGCCAATGGTTCTTGAAATTTGCTTTGATACACAAGTGCTTTTGGTTTACGCGCATGTTTCTGGAACAAATTACACTTGCAAACCAAGGTTTTACCATATATATATATATATATATATATATATATATATACATATACACACACTATATACTTCTTCTCCACCCCAGAAGGACCAAAGGCTCAGGAATTGGTGGCACAGAGTAACCCTGGAAGTGAGCTAGAGGTGGGGCTGGAAACAAAGACTGGCTTGGAATCTGTTCAATAGTAACTGGACCTCCAAATCCTGGCCCTGTTCCAAAGGGTCAGACGGTTGGTCCCTCACTGCCTCCTATGAGAAAAGTGGGTATTTGTTCTTTGGAGAAGGCAAAACAGGAATCTCTGGATTGGAGTCACAACAGGCACAGAGGAGGGTAGGAAAGTACATTGAAAACAAGGAATCGAATAAGGGTTTATATATTGAATGCTGGTAACACAGCCCTCTTCCTTTTAGTAACTGCCCGAAGGCTTGTGTCTAGGCACATCCCCTCCAAGTAGAAGATGGAAAGTTGTAGTTGTCGTTGTTGTTGATCATCTCAGAAGACAAGACCTGTTGATGCTACCATGGTAACACAATGGCCCGGATGGAACACCTTACAGTGAAACCCACTATGGTCCATCCCCTCCCACTTGGGCCTTCCGCTTCCAACTCAGCTCTTCAATGCGCTACTCTAACCTATAGGAAGACAGCCTCTTACATCATAGACCAGACCCTTGAGGAAAGCTTCAACATGAAGGTCAGAGACACTTATGGGTTGAATCACATGCCCCCTAAGTTCATATATTGAGGTCTTATTCTAACTCACTATCTCAGAGTGTGACCTTGTTTGAAAATAAGGTGATTGCAGATGCAATTAATTAAGATGGACCCCTATCCAGTATGACTAATGACCTTATTAAAAGAATGTCTTGTGAAAAGAAAGAGACATGCACAGAGGAAAGACCATGCAAACAAACATAGGGAGATGATGGGAATTTACAAGCCAAGGAGAGAGACCTAGAAGAGAACCTTTCCAGGCACCTGGGTGGCTCATTCGGGTAAGTGCCCAACTTCGGCTCAGGTTACGATCTCATGGTTCATGAGTTCAAGCCCCGCATCGGGCTCTGTGCTGACAGCTCAGAGCCTGGAGCCTGCTTTGGATTCTGTGTCTCCCTCTCTCTCTGCCCCTCCCCTACTCGTGCTTTGTCTCTCTCTCTCTCTCTCTCTCTCTCTCTCTCAAAAATAAATTAACATTTAAAAAATAGTAATAATCTCCCACAAACTTCAGATGGAGCCAACTCCGTTGCTTTTCACTTCCAGACCCCAGAACTGTGAGACAATAGATTTCTGTTGTTCGAAGCCAGCTAATTTGTGGTGCTGTTACAGCAGCCCTAGTGAACTAATACAGAAACAAAGACAAATAATTAGGATAAAGAAAGGTGGGGGGAAAAAAACCCAAACAATTATACACTAAGATTTAAAAAAATTAGAAAAACCCAACTCAGAGGGTTAATAGACGATATTCCCTCCATAAAACCGAAACAGTGTGCTCTTAAAGAAAGAACACTTGAGGGCACCTGGGTGGCTCAGTGGGTTAAGCGTCTGACTTTGGCTCAGGTCATGATCTCACAGTTCGTGGGTTCAAACCCCGCATCGGGCTCTGTGTTGACAGTTCAGAGCCTGGAGCCTGCTTTGGATTCTGTGTCTCCCTCTCTCTGCCCCTCCCCCTCCCTTGCTCACTCGCTCTCTCTCTCTCTCTCAAAAATAAATAAACCTTAAAAAAAATTTTTTTAAAGAACCCTAGGAGAACTAAAATGAGCTATTTGAAGTTAAAAAGGAAATTTAAATATTTTTGAAAGCTAAATAAAAATATTATAGAGAAAAAGTTGGGTTTATTGCCCCAACACAGATTTTAAAAATCAAAGCGATTTAAAGAGAGAGAGAGAGAGAGAGAGAGAGAGAGAGAGAGAAGCTAAAAAAATAATTAGGGGAGAAATCCAAAGTCTGATATACAAATATATAAACAATAAGAGCTCTAGAAAGAGACAACAGAGAAAATGGAGAAAAGGATACCATTGATGCAATGATGCAGACATGCTTCTCCCAACTGATACTCTTGTGTTTCTAAATTGAAAGAGCTCAGAAATTGCCCAACTTGATGGATGATACAAGGCCCCCACAAAAGGGTGTCACCATGAAAACAGAACATAGAAAACAGAATGAATACTTTTAAAGATGCTAGAGTGAAATGATAGTTTATATATGAGATAACAAGACTCAGAATGGTATCTGGCTTCTTAAGAACAATCTGGAAGGAAGGAAGAAGATAATGAATCAAGTTTTCAAATTTCCATCCAAAGATTTCCGAATCTTACATTCTATTCCTGATCTATCAAGTGGGAAATAAAATATTTCAGAAATTTTACCTCATAAGTGCTTTCTCAGGAAGCTAGCAGAGAATTTGTTCCATCAAAAGGAGAGTAGAGGTGCCTGGGTGGCTCAGTCGATTAAGCATCTGACTTCGGCTCAGGTCATGATCTCATGGTTTGAGCCCCCCCCCCCCCCGCCCCCCCCCCCCCACCGTGGGGCTCTGTGCTGACAGCTCAGAGCCTAGAGCCTGCTTCAGATTCTGCGTCTCCCCCTCTCTCTCTCTGCCCCTCCCCCACTCACACTCTGTTCTCAAAAATGAATAAATGTTTAAAAAATTTTTTTTAAAAAAAAGAGAGTAAACTGGGTACTCAGTTGTCTCAGTTGGTTGAACGACAGACTCTTGGTTCTGGCTCAGGTCATGGTCTCATGGCTGTGGGATGGAGCCCCACATTGGGCTCTGCACTGACAGCACAGAACCTGCTTGAGATTCTCCCTCTCCCTCTTTCTCTGCCCCACCCTACTTGCACTCCCTCTCTTTCTCTCTCTCTCTCAAAAATAAGTCAACATGAAAATCTTTAAAAAGAAAAAAGGAGAGTAAACCAAGAAAAGGAGGGGGGAATGATATCCAAGAAATAGGGGGTCCAATATCAGAGAGGGAGTGGGAAGAGAAAGAGAAGTGGGGGGAAAGATAGAGAAATTGACAGTGGGAGAAACCCTGAACATCAGGCTTAGAGGGCAACTAATGCAAGGAATTAGTAAAAACAATAAAGGAATTCAGAAGACACGTCTCTAAGATAAAAAATAGATAGATAGGTGATAGATGGATAGATAGATAGGTAGATAGATAGATAGATAATAGATGATAGATGGGTAGATAGATAGATGATAGATAATAGATGATAGATCGATAGATAGATAGATAATAGACGATAGATAATAGATGATAGATCGATAGATCGATAGATAATAGATGATAGATGATAGATAGATAGATAATAGACGATAGATGATAGATAATAGATGATAGATAGATCGATAGATAGGGAATGGACATGCTCCCTATTGCATTGTAATATATTGGGAAGAGATATACAATTCTACAGACAGGTTTGGCAAAAGTAATAAATACATGGACCGTGGAATAAATGAAGAAATTATTAACTCTGGATGGGGGAGTTGTAAAAGGAAGGAACTGTAATCATGGTGTAGTATATGTGCAGCTGTAAATAACTCTTCACATGCCTAATAATATAAACTGAAATTTTAACCAAAAATTAAATGAATCACGTTGTGAAGGTGGTGGGAGAGGTGTTTCTGTATGGCCAGAAGGAAGGGCTGCTATTTTTATAAGTATTTTAGAACTATCTAACTTTTAAATGGTGCACATTTGCAGATAAAAATGGGGGCATTTATTGGAAAGATAGAGAAGAAGCTTCACAGCTGCTGGGAGGGACAGGCTTGGAAAAAGCATGGGAATTAAGGAGGCTCCAGAGGCCAGGAAGCATGAGCACGTGACTAGAGAGCTGCCCCCATATCCCCGCCCAAAAGACCCCACCCGTTTCCTTCTAGTTACATTCTCACTGTCTCTGGCTGAGTCTGGGTCACTTGCCCAAGCCCTGGCTACCAGAGGGTGGGAGGGGAAGAGTTTCTTCCTTCAGCTGTCACAGCTTGCAGTAGGGGCTGGGTTCTAGCAATGAGGACCTTGTCCCTAGGGCAGCTGGTGGGGTATAGAAAGGACAGGCCACCCATTCCCATTTTTGTCAAACTGGGGATAGTCAAGTTTACTAGCTCCCTGCACTTATCAGTTCACTTGCAGAAGCTCCCTCTTCTGCAGTAGATAACAGGGGCCCTAAATACTTCTACCTTCATCCAAGACATCCTTCTTGAAGGACAAGGAGATTGGAGGGGACAAAGAAAAAGGGTCTCTAGTTTTTTAATCCTTCATCCTTGACTTTCCCCTGCCTGTAGTGGTTAGGGGGGGTTCAACACACATTGCTCACTGTGGCACAGAATGAAAGTTCAC
Source organism: Panthera uncia (assembly GCF_023721935.1). Lineage (NCBI taxonomy): Eukaryota > Metazoa > Chordata > Mammalia > Carnivora > Felidae > Panthera > Panthera uncia. The sequence goes on along the minus strand of NW_026057586.1, from coordinate 55,233,367 downwards.
TAATAACCCTGGGACTGGAACTCAGGCCTCTGAATGTCTCCCCCCTCCATTGGAGAACAGACTAGGAGGTGGCCAACGGGGTGCGGACGAGGGGGAGTCTCAGCACCAAGGACAGGGGGAAGAGTGTGCAGATAGGAAAGAGTTAAGGCTATCATATCCCCATGGAAAAGGAAGGAAATGTTGTTTTGTTTGAACATACTTTGGGGGTACAAAAGAAAATATCAAACCGTGAATAAGTCCCTCTTCTAATTGTAGCATGACTACTGGCACGTTGTGCAGACAGCCCTTGGAATCCCTAGTAGCTATGAAAGGAGCATCATTGAGGTGGCCAACATGTTGGGTATGGTCTCCTAACCTGTTCATAGCCTTTGCGCATCTTTACTTTTGAGCTGTTGTTAATTGGGGTGTGGGATTCAACTGAAAGTCATTTTAATTGTACTTGTATTACTGGGTTATTGGTGGGGTTGACACTTCTTTCATTCAGGCTTCCAGGTTAGAGATGAGGAGAAAGTGGATGGTGGGGAGGGGGGGGGTGGGAACAGGAAGGTGACTTGAGGACACAGGCAGCCCATTAGGTAGCATAAGGTAGTTTTCTGTTGATCAAGAGTACCTAGGCATCGAAACACTGCCCTGTACCCCAGCATCAGAAAAAGTAACTGGCTTGAGCCAAGAATGGCTTGCTGGGGCAGTAACACCACCATCCTGACCTTTGGGGTTGGTTGTGATAGCAATAAAGCAGATGTGTTTGATTACGGCACTTCATAGTCCTATGATTCTAGGAACTGTTTAATGTGATTACTCTGTAAAATAATTACTCTGCAACAGCCAGTTGCAGCCATGAAAAACTAGAATTTACTACTTGTGTTTTCACATATACACATACCATCAAAGCTTCACACTAACTGTCTACCATAAATTTCCTACAGATTCACCTCTAATAATCTGAAAGTGTAGTCAGGCTAAACTGCACACTGCTTGGAAAAGCACATTTTTTTTTTTCAAAACCAAGATGGCTGCCAGGAAAATAATTAGATTATCACCAGTAGAACAGCCTTGGACCAGTTGTTATTGGTCCAGTTGTGATTTCTTTTTGCAGCAAGGAGGCTGGGAGCCCAGCTGAATCTGAGAGTGGGATTCTGGGTCCCATGCACCTCTCAGATGAGTATACCTTTGCAGTCTAGTTACACAGAAATAGCAGAGGTAAGACAGTTCCAGAAGTCATAGGACTCCACTCAACATCAGCTCGGTGTTACAAACCTTGGGACTCTGCTGAGTCTAGAATTAGCCTAGGAAACCAAAGCAGCCATCAATGAATTTGAGCAGGACAGCTCTGAAGTTCATTCAGAATGGCACCACAGTATTCACCTACAACAATGTTCATGCTGTCAGGGGTAGGTAGTGGGAGTTTTAACAATCTAGACGTGAAGACTCCATGGATTATTACTATAACTGATTCTTGTGGAAGGACAAAATGTCGTCCAAGTAGACATAGACCAAATTAATGGAAGCCTGAAACACAGTTAGGTATTTTCTTCCTGCAAAGACGAAGCTAAGTGGAGATTTGCAAGTTATTAATCAGTTAAGCACAACCCCAAACCCCTAAGAATGACTCCATAGAAAGCCTGGTTGAAAACTTGTTTTTCTGTGAGCTTTCATTATAAGTGAAATTACTTTCTTAGCTGCTCAGCTCTGTACTTGTTGCCTAAGAGCAAGGGGTGTTTCAGTATTAAAACTTCCGCAAAGCCTTGAGTGACTTTGTAGGTTAATCTTTTATCGTAACATCCTATCTCCTTTCCTTGGGAGTACGTCCTCCAAGATTCCAAGGGAGGAGAAGAGAAAAGCTCACCCTTCACTTTCATTGGACTATCCAGGCAAGACAGTAGGGTTTTATAATCCTGGATTTGAAAATGCCAGGATGCCTCATAAAATTAGCCAACTGTCTGAGAGATGGACGCAGCTATTTAGGCACTGCTGATATGTAACAGGGTTAGGAATTCAAGCATCCCCATTGCTCTCCTGTTACATCACCAGCTCCTCTGGTGGCCCATTCCCCACAAGCAGTAAACATATTATAATGAGTCATCCCCACATCCTAAATCTATATCAGTGTCCCTGTCCCATTTAAACATGACCCTATTATCCCTTGGTTTTCGAAAGTGAGGGAAACCCGTGGCAGGTATGGAAACTCTGACTTTGCTAAAGCTGTCTATGGCAGAGACAGATGTGTTTACACCACCTTAGCATAGGAGAAAGTGATTTAGTCCATGCATCTCTGATGGTACACGTCCACTCTCAATTATAGGGTAGAGAAAATATGACTTATTGTTACTTATTTACGTAGGATCTGTTTCTCTCACTGCTTAAGCACTGAACGTTGGAAATTAGCTGCTTCGGAAGTTAGCGTATACTAAAGCTGCTAGGTCAGGGATGCTAATTCCAGGGACTATTGTTTTGCCAGATGTCTCCTGCCCAAACGAAACACGGGTCACAGTTACGGAGAAGGCCATGTTTAAGCGGAATAGGAATGACGGTATGGACTTGCATCGAGTCCAGCTACCATAGGCACGCTTTCAGAACAAGACTAACTTCTTACTTCTGTGTCAGGGGCCAACCAATCACAGAGCAGTTGTAATAGTTCAGCCTTCAGTTTTTCTTTCTTGTGTTCTTTTATTTCACATAATTTTTAGTTTTTTCATTCTCTGACACTGTCTTCTAGATTTAGAATTCTTTTTGAGAACTTAATTTTCAAGAAGGCTGATGATGCAAGCACTTCAGTGGATTATTAATTACAATAGTGTTGGCAGTGAACCAAGGTGACTAGCAGAATGCTATTAAAATTAACCTTAAATACTTTTGATTGTTGATAAACCAAATCATTGATAAGAAACCATCACATTATGTTCCATAATTGCTGGTATAATCCAATAGTTTAATATTATATTATCTACTCCTGCATAACAATATTACTACAAACTTAGCAGCTTAAAACAACACATGTATGTTACCCCTGTTTCTGTGCGTCAGGAATATGGACACACTTAGCTGAGCCCTCTGCCCAGGGTATCTCACAAGGGTGTAATCAAGGTGTCAGCCAAGGTTAGTCCTGAAGTTGGACTGGGGAGGAATCCACTTCCAACCTCATGATTATTGGGAGGATGCCAGTTTCTTGGGGGCTCTTGGATCTAAGGCTTCAGTTCCTTGCTGGCCATGACCACCCTCAGTTCCTTGCCTTGTGGATCTCTTCACATAGAAGCTTATCTCGTCAGCCATCAAGACAGGAGTCGAGGGAAAGAGCACACCTGCAAGATGGAAATTACAATCTTTTGTGACATAAAGTGACAGCGCACCATCTTGGCTCTAATTTATTGCTGAGAAGCAAGTCACAGGTCCTACTTACACTTATGGAAAAGGGATTACACACAGACAAGAATGCCAGTAGGGAAGCATAATTGGGAAGCTATCTTAGAGTCTGTCCACCATGAAAATATTGAGAAACAATGAAAGATTTGACCTCTTTAGGCAATCCCCCCTTAAACGTTTAGGTCTAAACCATAAAGGGGGGTAAAAGACATATTGGTGGTAGCAACTCAAAATAAAATGTTGCTGCAGGAGTAAGAAATCAGTAAATATATAGATAATCTATTAATCAGAGGGAAGAAATAAGAAGAGAGGTTAATAAATTACTCTTTGTAAGAAAGTAAGGACAAAGCAAGCCAGAGAAATACAATTCGACACATTTTTATTGAGCAGCTATATAACTTGCACTCTGCTTATATGCTGTGGACAGTGAGGAGATTGTAGGAGTGCAAAAAAAGATGAAAAGAAATAATACAGGGTCTTTTTCTCAAGCTACTTATAACAATAACAAACATTTATATTGATTTTAACCTAAGCCGGGCACAATTCTAATACCTTTACATGGATTGCCTAATTTGAGCCTCAAAACAATCCTATAAAGCCAAAAACAACCCCATAAAGCCCATCTATAAAGGTGTTATTGTTCCCATGAAGAAGAGAAAACAAAGGCCCAGAGAGATTTGTTATTTGTCCAAGGGCACAGACCCAGTAAATGAGTTAGTGTGATACCAAAGTCTATGATTTGCACCAAGGATCACCATAGGCCATATTTGAAAAGCTACTTGCTTTTATAAGTTAGAACACAGATATGCACATGTTATTACATGTCCATGACTGCTTTCACAGTATAATGGCAGAGTTGAGAAGTTGTCCCTATCTCCTGCAATGCTTGAAGTATTTACTACCTGGCCCTTTATAGAAAAAAAATTGCCAGTCCTTGCTATAAGCCACAATAGCATATCACCTCTTTGGTGAGAGACAGACATATCATGTACCCAAAATTCTTTTTTTTTTTTTAACGTTTATTTATTTTTGAGACAGAGAGAGACAGAGCATGAACGGGGGAGGGTCAGAGAGAGAGAGGGAGACACAGAATCTGAAACAGGCTCCAGGCTCCGAGCTGTCAGCACAGAGCCTGACGCGGGGCTTGAACTCACGAACCGCGAGATCATGACCTGAGCCGAAGTCGGACGCTTAACCGACTGAGCCACCCAGGTGCCCCAATCATATACCCAAAATTCTAAGATACAAGAAGAAATATGAACTCCACAGAGGTACAAGGAAAACGGAATAATGTTACTGTGTCTGTCCTGAACACAACAGTGGTGACGAGGTGCAGGTCTTAGGAGGATGGGGGTGTCGTTTAAGGTTTTCAGGCCCTAAAACTGATGTAATTGCCTAGAAAGTGGAAATAAGAACAGCATAGGAAAAAAAAAAAAAAAAGAACAGCATAGGGGAAAACTAAAGATATGACACAGCTAGATTCAGTGGTTTTAGGAAAAAAAGAAATGGAAAGAAAGATGTATATCCTATACTGTTTGTAAGTAACTATTATGCAAATAAAGTAGTAAAATCTAATTAAACGTCTTGTCTAAAAGGCCATTTTCACCTCTCAACTTCAGTTTCAACTCATATGTAAGTTTCTAGCAATGGAATCAAGCAGATAGCAGGAAGAGATCACATGAAGTCTGAGAGTTCTGTTTGCTTTGCAAACACGAAACTGTCCTTTGAATCCAAAAGAGCCTATGAAGACATTAGAATTAAGCTCATTGACAACCGGAAGCCAGAATATTCATCATCATGGCATCTGTACCTGCTTCATTCAATTTCTTTAACTCTTACTCCTGACTAGACTTTCCATATATATTTTTTAATCATTTAGCTAATTCTTACCAAGGGACTCAGCAAGGGAATAGACTTATTCAAGACATTTAAAATTGGGTGAATATTTGTTTTGATCTCTTGCTCATCTTGGTGACTTACTGATGGTAACAACTGGATTGCTAGGTTGCTGGTCTGTTAGGTCTGACATCCCGGTCCACTGGTGGGTGTTCCGGGCCTCAGACGAAATAACCACCCTCCAGTGAGCTTTCCTGGAAAATGTAACTTATTTCTTTGATGGCAAACATCACACAGAGATGAAACTGAAAACAGAAAATTTAATAAGATAAAGACACGTTTGACCATCTTTCTCTACAGCTTCAGAAATAGTTCAGCGTTTCATAAGCAGTACGTGGCATAGCATAGGCACATCCAAAGGATTGATAGGCATCCCACTACTCCAAGATTTCCCTCGGTGATCATAGCCTGGAGTTTCACTGCTTGCCGAATTGTTATTACACGATTCCTGCCTTTTCAGCCCATTTTGCTATCACTTATGTTCTTCTGGTTTTAATTCTGATGTTGTGTTTTTGGCAAAATTGAAGTAAGTTAAATGGGGTTGAAGGTACTTGGAGTCAATTGAAGTCAACTGCTGTTAAATATGTATGAAGGTTATAGGATCAGAGCGTCACTTGCCAGAAGAAAAAAAAAAATCTCTTATTTTGCACATTTTCTGCCCCTAGGCATTTTAAAAGAGGCTCCTCAGCATGCCCAAGCTTCGTCTCAGCTATGTTCCATTCCATTTCTGGTCACACACTTTTTATTCCTTAAATATCATCCCATTTCCAGAGAGAAGTTCAAATTATACCTAAAACTTTAGGTGCCCTTTCTGACAAGGCAGATGTTAATTGAATTATGTAAGTTCTGCATTCTCACCTGCTTCTTAATCTTTCTGGATTTCTGTCTACCTCACTCTGAAATGAGGAAAGCACGAGGTTTACCCAGGAGGCCTGCATTTAATTCCTTATTAGAATCTGGTTCCCCAAGAACTAGATGAAAGCAGGAGTCAGAAGAGTGACTGACTGACCCAATCTGTTGAGCACCTCCATTTTCTTCCAAGAAATAAGATATTAATGGTCTGCAGAAGGTGTTAAATACAGACCTGCTCCACTAGAAACAGAAGATGAGGTTTTCTTTCCATTTGCATTTATTTCTCTGTTCCATGGAAAAGCCTAATATTAATATTAAGAAAACTCTTACAAGTGAAAAGAACTATCAGGAACACCAGAAAGCATCAGAAGATGAATCAGAGGGCCAGGCCTGGGTGAAAATGAAAGAAAACCCCACAGAGGGGCAACATCATGGCATCCTAGCCAGGGGGCTCCCTTTCCCAATGTGCATGCTGCCTCATCCTGTAGGATCCTCGTTTCCCCAGGAATAAAGTTAGAGTCGTCACAATTTCTCTTAATCTGCCAGACCTTATTAGACTATGCAAGCAAGAAAATTCTCTTTTGTTCATCTACCAAAGTTTATATTTGGTAGATGAACAAAAAATATAAGAAACTTATATTCTATGTCATAGATAATGTTATAATTTCAACATAGTAATTTTTCTCCCCATGTGCTCCTTTCTATGGGGGTTTGGGTTGGGGTGGATGTCTCCTTATGAGAGGATTAACCATCTCTGCCACATTGATTTCATGTTACTTGCTTTGAGGCAGAAATGATGTGTGCTCCTTCTGAGCAGAAGATTCAAGGGCCATCTCATGGCTCTGCATGCTCTCATTTCCCTCTGCCAAGAGATAAGCAGTCCTGGAATAGGGACTGCTACAAATGCCTGGGACCCAGATGAAGAAGATGGGCAGCAAACTTGCAACAAGGATATGATATGAGCAAAAAATAAAGCTTTATGGCTGTCAGCTGCTGGAAGTCTGGAGATGTTTGTTACTGCAGTATAACTGAGCCTAAGCTGACTGGTACATATCATTTGGAAAATTCTAAAGTCTTTTAATAAGTCCAGCAGAAGTCTAATTTAGAGCATTCACATTGGCTTCATCCTACACACTTTGTTAAGTATCATCTCTTCTTAACCACTCATACATACATTTATTTAATCAGTCACTCAGCAAGTGTGTGTGTATATATATATATATATATATATATATATCTTATGTCTAAAGTGCTTGCCATGTATCTTGTACTCTGCTAAAAACACTTTGAACAAAAAAGTACTGTGTATGCCATTGGGAGCACACAGTCTGAAGATGGACATGAAACAACCACACAAATAAATGCAAAATTACTAACTGTGCAACTAATATGAAAGAAAAATAAAGGGCTCAGCAAGAGAGAATAGCAGGGCACCCGAGTTAGATTGGGAAGTCAAGGAAGTTCGTTGTGTGGCTCAAAAGCTGAGACCTAAAGGATGAGTAGAAGGTAGCCAGGGCACAAGTGCCCCAGGCAGAGTGAACAGAATATCCTGATCCTGTGCAGTGAGAAGGGAATGGATGTTTGAGGAATGGAAAGAAGGCAACGTTGTTGGAGCATTGCAAGCGAGGGGGGAGAAGAAAAGGCAAAAATGGAAGGACAGGCAAGATCAAGAAAGACCCTGGAAATTGGGCAGCTACATGCCCCAGCTTGCCCCAGACAGTCCTAGTGAATGTTGTTGTGGTCAACATTTAGATGCCCCCCCCTTTTCTGTCACGGTGCCTCTACCTGGATGACAAGTTATATATCCACCTTCCGTATCAGACATTGTAAAGACTTGGAGTTTATGTCAAGAGCAAGGGAGGAAAGTGAGTTAATCAGATGTAATATTTTAAAAAGAAAACTGCTGTATAGAAGATGTCAAGAGTGAAGAAATGGAAACCAGTGTGGAGGCTCCAGACATGGACCAGCACAGACGTAGTGGCGGAGATGAGAGCAGTGAAAATTTATGAGCTGTATTTTTAATGGCAAACCACCACTAAATTCTATCATTTTCTTTGTTGCTGACCACCGGCACATGAGGTGCACGACCTCAGATAAAGAGATAAAACCTTCGACTTTGGTTTTAGGTTGTCTCTAAGCCCAGTCCCACTACCCTTCCCTCCAATGTATCTGCACCGTATGAAAAAGAAACCAACGGCTTTGCACATCACACTGATACTTTATTTTCTATGGACCGCTTTGGCTGCTTGACCTTCATGGCCTCCTTTTTTCCTCTCATTCCACTTCTTTCCTTGGCCTCATCATCTTCCTCCATATCAAATTCCTTTCCAAATTCCTTTCTTCCTCTCTTCTATACTTCCCTCTTCTCCTCTTAGAAAATAAGGACAAAATAGGAAATATTTTCTAAATAGAAGACCAAGGGATATGTATCTATCATGTTCATAGTGCATTTTTATGTACTTTAGATTATACTTCATTAAAAATATATAGAGCTACTTTGTATGAATAAATTATTCACATAATTTTACCACGTATTTATTGACCAGATTCCCATCACATGATGCTAGAAAAATTTAGTGCCTACCCAATATACACGGTCTAGAGTGGGTGGGAAATCGGGGAAAGCTGCATCCTCTAGGAACGTGAAGACAGCTTTCTGGGCTTCAGTTTCTCCACAAAGAAAATCAGGCTTTACATAGGAGGTCCAAAAAATGTCTAATTTTATTACTCTCTGATGTCATGCTAAGACATTACTCTGAAGATAATCACAAAGTACTCCAGAGGTAGCTGAAGTTCAAATACCAGAACATAATGACTCTAGCCATTCAGTTTGGGTCTCAAGTTTGTTCATTTTTACTGGGGTGCCTATTATTACTGAAAAAGTCTTGTCTCTCCAATACAGGGCAACCAAATGAGAATAAAATGTTCCTGTCCTTCAAATATAAGAAAGGGAAAGTCCGATTGTTCTTTGATGGTAGCTGGAAACCATCAACACTCGCCAAAAACCCATTCGATCCGTGACAACTCCGTTAAACACGCTTCTGAAAGTCAGCCAATCAGGGACACCTCAAGTATCTGAAAATCAACCAATCAGCCAGAGTCTCACTCTGGGAGCCTTGCTTCCACACAGAAGCAGCCAAACCTTAGGGATTGGTTCCATAGTTAATTCCCACCCTCCTCAAACCCTATATAAGATCAGACGTTTTACTTTGACCCCAGACTGTGCCTTCCAGGTACAGCTCTCTCTGACTTTTTAAGCAGTATGTTCGGAGAGCGATTCATGGCTTTTTCCTTCAAGACATGGAATTTCTGGGGCTTCCTTCAATAGCTGTTGTTTGGAACTTCTTTAAAATTTCACATAACTTTAGTCTTCTCAAACAGAGGCACTTAGTTGACTATGGAACCAAGTGTGATTTCAAAGTTTAACTAACGTTGGTAAGTCTAAAGACCCACATTTAAAAATCCTCAATCAAAGCAAGTGTTTAAAGTTTTGACCCAGAAAACAGAGACATGATTGAGAGGGCAGACTTGTAGGAGTTTGGGAAATGTGGGGCAGCAACATGAATTAGCTTTGAGCAATTGTGTTATTTTTAAAAAGTGTTCCGGCAGTCTGTTTATGGGACAGAAAACACGTGGAGGCTGGGAGCTGGGAAGGAAGGAATCCAGACAAGATGGGGTATAGATTTTGGGAAAGCGCACAAGTATTCCAAAGTTCCCAGTTTAGTCTTCAGACGTATGAGTGTTTTTACGCTGTTTTAATTGTCAATACTTATTTCCTCTTGTTTCTCCTTCATTCTGTAGTCGCATGCTTTCTGAAAATGTCAGCCTGAGAGAAAGGGGGGGGATGTTCAGCGTGATTCCCTGAAGACCAACCCCTGAGGGGGTGGCAATGGGAATTGAAAATTCAAGGGGAATGTGAAAGTAATGTGAATTTAAACAACTATGAAATGACTTCCACCTTTCAAGTTAAATATAATATTCCCTGTAAGCAAACGTGTTAGGAAATGGTCACTCTCATGTTCTTCTGATGTAAATATAAAATAATTAGTTTTCTAGAGGACAATTTTGTAATATTTATAAAAAAAAATTAACAAAAAAAAAAAAAAAAAAAAAAAAAAAGACTTAAACCATGCAAAGCACCGGAATCCCCCGTAGGGCTGTATCCTAAGGAAATAATACTAGATATGCGTAAGGTATATGTAGAAAGATGTTTTTGCAAAGAATAAGGGCTTGAGAGGACGAACTTCATGGGGCTAACAGTGCTTGTATCTGTGTTGTGGAATTAATAGGATTTTCATATCTTTTTGAAAAATTGTGTTCTTTGTGGTAAGGGAAGAAATACAACTCAGGAAAAAAAAAAAAACAGAGGGAAATTCAGAAAGAGTTTTTGTGCCTCTCAGGTAACATTTTCCTTCTGGTGACAACAGCCTTCTGTATCTGACTGCTGTGGGAGTAACCTCAACTGGGAATTTTCTGTCAAACAGGAAGTGAGGGGATTGCCATGGGAGGAGATGGCAAGGGAGCCAGAAATGGCAGCTAGGGCCTTTTTTTGTTTTTTGGGGTTTTTTCTTTTGGCCTCACTATGTCCTTCGTACCTGTGCTCAGGACCTGGGGGATGACCCTAGAAAATAGCCTTTGTGGGAGGAAGTCTGCAGGAACCGGAGCTGAAAGAGGTAAAAGCATACCTTACATTCACCCAAGGCCCGGGGCCCACTTTCCGTTTGGCTTTCTGCCTGCTCTTCTACAGGCTTCTTCCGAGGTCTTTCGGCCCAGGGTACCAGGAGGGGTCCCACTTTCATGGCTGGGCTGACTCCCTTTCCAGTCGGGTATTTTTCTTTGCGGCCATTTTCTTGGTTCCCTCTTGCTTCTGAGGAGTCATTAAGCTACATGTGCAAACCATATTTCGGGGCCGTGCAGCTGCGGAGGCCCATGGATATTGAGCAGTGAACAAATCTCCACATTTTTCAAGCTCAGCTGTTTGAAACGCGCTGAATGCAGAAATCATTGGTGAGTTACAATGTGTTAAATGACTCTAATTAAATGCCTCTATATTATGACACAGTGCATGATATTTCATTGCCAAAATTAAAGCTGGAGCACCTAGCGTGGTGCTCCCGTTCTGTGGAACTGAGGAAGAATTGGCACAAAAGCCACACTGAAAGATAATTGTGTTACCGGAAGACGTTTATTATTCGGATTCTTTTAGCCTCTTTATAACCTTTAGCGAGTGATGTTTGTACAATGTTGCACATTGTCTCCATGCTTTTCATCTACTGGACAGAAGAATGGGGAACAAATTACATCTAACAAAATTTCCAGCAGATGATAGTGTCTAGATAACTGGTCTGTTGTTGTTTTTCTAATTTGGGTGTTTTGCATAAAGCAGTTGTGAAAACAAGACACGAAATAAACTAAACTCTCATTGAGTTCCGCATCACGTTGGCAGCTTGGGTGAAGAGCTTCCTGGTCAGTCACTAAAACACACTTTAACTTTCTCATTTAAATAAAAACTTCTGGAATTCCCTAAGATCTGTAAGTAGTATTTCCCTATTTTTGTACCTAGAAACCTGTATTTGGTGCAATTTTCTTTCTCTTGTACATACCTCTGAGTTTGGCTCTATTCCCAATGTCGGTTGGAAGGTCAGTTCTTTTTTTTTTTTTTTTTTAATGTTTATTTAATTTTGAGAGAGAGAGAGACAGAGCAGGAGTTGGGGAGGGGTAGGGAGAGAGGGAGACACATAATCTGAGGCAGGCTCCAGGCTCTGAGCTGTCAGCACAAAGCCTGAAACGAGTCTCAAACTCACAAACCGCGAGATCATGACCTGAGCTGAAGTCAGATGCGTAACCAACTGAGCCGTCCAGGCGCCCCTGGAGGATCAGTTCTTAATAATTTCCATAAATGGTTGAAATTTTCAAGTTATTCTTTTTTAAAATATTTTTTAAAAATGTTTTAATATTTACTTATTTTTGAAGGAGAGAGATACAGGTGTGAGCAGAGAGGGGCAGAGAGAGAGAGAGAGAGAGAGAGAATCCAAAGCAGGCCCCAGGCTCCAAGCTGTCAGCATAGAGCCCGATGCAAGATTCGAACTCACAAACTGCGAGATCATGACCAGAGCTGAAGTTGGACACTTAATATATTCTATTAAAACAAAAATCGTGAGTCTGATTTGGCACAGTCTCTAGTCCAGTAAATTATTTAGATTGTCGGTAGTCATTCCGCTTGAGTAAGGACCGTAGTGTCCAGCCATGGGAGATGATAAATGTTCTGGATCCCAGTCCTGCTGCTGCCTCTGTCACTCAGAGCTCATCTTTTTGTCTTTGTGTCCTCAAGGAGAAAGTATGGCTCATAAAGCCCAACTTGTCATCGAGGGTATAGAAAGAATAAACATAATTATTGTAAAATGCTTTATAAATAAAGGGTGATGTTGCTTGCGGTATCCTGAACTGGCTACTCCAGTTTAATTCCAGATTGGAAGCCAAAAGTTTTGCCTCAGCCGATTGAGCTGGCCCCAGACCTCACTTAAGGCAGATTAACTCACTTAACTCACTTAACTCAGATTTCCCTGGGACACTTTTAAGGTATACAGATGCTCGGGTCTCACACTGAAGCAGGGTATCTGGGGGAGGTTCATGCATCTCTATGTGTGATTCCTTATTTCCTTTCAAGAGGACTGAAGGGTCATCGCCTAATCACCGTCTACCTGGAAGGATGTTAATGTTTTACATGTATTCTTGCATTTAGTCTTTAGAACACTGTTGCTCTTATTTGACAGATAAGAACGAAAGATTTAGGATTCAGATGCTTCAAATTTGCCAAGGTCACAGTTTCCAAGCACACGGCCGAAATGTAGCCCAGCCCTGGGTGGCCCCAAACTCCAGATCTCTTTCTCTGCCATTTTGCCTCCGTAAGCGAGTGTTGACAAGGCAGAGGGAAAAACTCTGGCAAAGGAGTGGAAACATGCTGCAGTGTCTTCCTACCAGCACCAGCTCCATCTGTTTTCACCTGGGTTGCAAGCTCCCGTGGACTGACTGGTAGAGAGCTTTCCAGGGAAGGCAACCCCTTGCCTGACTGTCGATGAGTCAGTTCCCCACCATTGCTTATCTTTGTTACCTTCTGCAGCCCTGTGTAGAAAAACTAAAGGCTCAGAACAGATGCCGTTTGAACATGAGGTTCTGTTTAAGCAAGATATTTCCATGCGTGGCCAATAGTAACAATGATTTGCAGATCTGGTTTCAAAAGATTCTGCTAAAATGAAAATCCCATAGAACAGCTGGAATCCTAAGTCTCTGTCCATAAATGTAGTAAATATTTGTAACAAAGACCTTGTTCTGTTGCTCGCATTTGTGCTATGACTGCCCTTGAGGCAACGAAGGATTGTTTTTTCCAAAGGCATTTATTTGGCTTATTTATTTGAAAAAGACGTGTCTATGATTTTTGGTTTAGTCACAAGTCTTCCCAAAGACAGGAAGACCACTGTCAGCAGGGGCTCAGCATTTATGGAGCCCCTTACCTTCAGCACTCAGAAGGTAAGAGTGAAAGATAAATCTTTGCTAATAAGGAGAAGAAGGAACACTGAGGAGAGAAACCTCAACTGGAGGGAAATGCCACACAATGGAAAGGCATGAGCTTTGTAACTAGAAAAATCTGCGTTCAAATACTGACTTTGCCTTATGTAAACATTTATTTATTAAATGAGTTCTAATCCTGTACAAGATACTGAGTTAGGCATTAGGCATACAGAGATAAGTAAGGAATAGTTCCCGGGAGCACACAGTCTAGAATATGTACCAAATTTTTAATGTTTAAATTAATGATGGCTAAACACTATGACAATGCCTTTCATTGGGTACTAAAGAGGCACAGAGGGGGCTCAGTTGGTTAAGGGTGTGACTTCTCAGGCCATGATCTCAAGGTTCATGAGTTCAAGCCCTGCATTGGGCTCTTGTGCTGACAGCTCAGAGCCTGGAACCTGCTTCGGATTCTGTGTCTCCCTGTCTCTGCCCCTCCCCACTTGTGCTGTCTCTCTCTCTCAGAAATAAATGAACATTTAAAAACATTTTTTTGCAAAGGGGCGTCTCACGTCAGAGAAAGGGGGCCACCCGGGAAGCCTTGCTGACTGGTGACTTTGGGTGAGTTACCTACTCTCTGTAAGCGTCGGTTTTCTCAAGCTGATGGATTACTTGCCTTGCTGGATTGTTGTGAGAACTGAAGAAGCCAAACGTGATCTATCATGGTACCAGGCACTTAGTAGAATTTCTATGAGTCGTTAGATGTTAATAGTATGATTGCAATGACAAAGATGATATTGACATGAAGGACAAACGGGTCAAAGAACAGTGGTTGGAAGACCCGACTGCTTTGCCACTCAAAGTCAGGCCACGTGTGCGCGTCTCTCCTCTGTGCTCTGAAAGTGCTGCCCAGTATCGCTTAATTCCGTGAAATTGTGAGCTTCCTGAGGACAGGCGCAACTCCGTCTTATGAACCACTCTGTGTCCAGGATTTAGCCTTGATCTCAGCACGTGCTAATATCTCCAACACGTTCATGGAGGGAAGAACATGGAAGGCAAAGAAAAGATGGAAAGTGAAACAGATGAAAGGAAGAAGGCAGAATTCAGGCAAAATCCTTCCTCAAGGACGCTACATGCTGTTGGCCCCTCACCTCTATTTCGTGTTTCACAGCAACACCTTTTGTGACTAACTCATCGTTCCAAGTCATTCTCTGACCCGGGAGCATGCACAATCTCAATCCTGATTTCCTTTTTCCTTTTCCCTCCTCCCTAGAGGGTCAAAATTGTAGCCATGCCACTTACTGAGCTGTGTGCCCTTACTTAACCTTTTAATGTCTTTGAGTCAAGTGAGGATAAATACAGTGAAACATGGCAGATTGAAATATGCATTAAGTCCACTTCTTCCTAACATTCTATTATAATTACAGTGACCATTTTTTAAATGGAAGAGGTGATAAACTTAAAAAAAAAAAACAAAGGTGACAGCAGAGAAGAGTGGCTGAGAGTTTTTGAAAGTTGGAAAACTCGTGGAAGAAAGATAATTGGCTGAAAACTTGGCCTGAATAGGGGAAATCAATAATGAGCAAGCTGACTCATTACACTGACTTGCAGAAATGCTCAGAAATTGTAGGTACCGGGAACCTCTGAAGACAAAGGTGTAGGTAAGGCTTAAAAGGAGGGAGAGACAGGTAGCCAGAGAGACAAAAAGAGACAGAGACAGAGACAGAGACAAATCTCCAGATTTCCTCCTTGGTCTGCCCAGCCAGGCTACTGCCCCTTCCATGTCCTTGACTGGAAATATGAATGCTTCCCCTCTGAAGAGCTTGGACCGGAGGTGTTCTGGAATTGGAATACGAGGCAGAACCAAGTGTGGGGACATAGCACCATGCCAGAACCAGGAAAAATAAGTGAAAGTCTACACATTGGGCTGTGACATTCCCCTAAGCCTTCCCTTCCCCTTCTGCTACCAGAGTCCTTGTGGCCAGGCCTGTGCCACAAGGAAGGAGATGGCAGGACTCCACTGGAGATTCAGCCAATGAAAAACACCTACACACACTGATAAAGGAGTTCTCTAACAAAATGGCACGGTCTCGACAGCAAATTCTCCTGGTTGACAACTCCCGTTCACACAAAACTGCTTCCAACCAGCATTTCAGTGCTTCACTTTTACGTAAATACAGGCATCCCCAAGTCTAGACATTCGAGGACATCTACTAATGTGAAGGAGAAAAACAAAAACAAGCAAATGGGGGGAAAAAAACTTAGAAGAAACAGATAGAATGTAGCAATCAAAAGAACAATTCAATGAAATCATTAATATGACCAGAGGGAGGCAGAGAGAGCTAAAGTTACCATGTCATTCAGAGTGAAAAAAAAAAGAATATATTATAAGTAAAATTGAAAAGTCAATAAACTGTAATATAAGGAAAATATTTAGCAAGGTGGAGAAAAATGCCAGAAGAAACAGCTAACATGCTTGAAAAGGATTGTGTCACTTGAACAGAAGTCGCAGAAAAGAAGGAGCAAGTCCTTATATTTATGAATAGAATAAATATTAAATACGTAATGCACAAAGTCCCTAGCAATTGCACCACAGACAATAGGAACTCGAAAAGCGGTTTTTACAACAAAAATCCATTTAAAAAAGGGGAGAGGACCTGAATAGACATTTCTCCGAAGACGACACACAGACACATGAAAAGATGTTCACGTACGTCACTGATCGTCAGGAAAATGTGAATCAAAACCACACCCGATACCAGTCAGAATGGCTAAAATCAGAAAGACAAGAGATAGCACGTGTCGGCGAAGATGTGGAGAAAAAGGGACCCTCATGCACTGTTGGTGGGAATGCAACCTGGCATAGCCACTGTGGGAGACGTTATGGATGTTCGTCAAAACATTGAAAATACAAATACCATAGGATCCAGTAATTCCATTACTGGGTATTTGCCTGAAGAAAATAAAAACACTAATTCAACAAGACTTATTGCAGCGTTATTTACAACAGCTAAGATATGGCAGCAGCCCAAGTATCTCACAACAGATGAATGGTAAAGAAGATATGGTATTTTATATTTATATATTTCCATTATTTATGTGTATATATTACATATACATTCCATTATGTATATAAAGGAATATTACTGAGCCACAAAAAAATGAAATCTTGCCATTTGTGACAACATGGATGGACCTAGAGGGTATTATGCTAAGTAAAATAAGTCAGAGAAAGACAAATACCATATGATCTCACTTACATGTGGACTCTACAAAGCAAACCAAACAGGGGCGCCTGGGTGGCTCAGTCGGTTAAGCGGCCGACTTCAGCTCAGGTCATGATCTTGTGGTCCGTGAGTTTGAGCCCCGCGTCGGGGTCCGTGCTGACAGCTCAGAGCCTGGATCCTGTTTCAGATTCTGTGTCTCCCTCTCTCTCTGCCCCTCCCCTGCTCATGCTCTGTCTCTCCCTGTCTCAAAAATAAATTAAAAAAAAAAAAACGTTAAAAAAAAAACAAAGCAAACCAAACAAATAAACAAACAAAAAGCAGAATCAGACCTATAAATGCAGAAAACAAACCCATGGTTGCCAGAGGGGAAGAGGATGGGCGGATGGGCAAAACGGGTGAAGGGTAGTGGGAGGCACAGACTCCAGTTATGGAGTGAATAAGTCATGGGAATAAAAGGCACAGCGTAGGGAACACAGTCGGTTGTACTGTGATAGCACTGTGTGGTGACAGATGGCAGCTATACTCCTGGGGAGCACAGCATAATATATTCAGTGGAGGTTGAATCACTATGTTGCACACCTGATACTAATGTAACATGTGTCAACTGTATTCAAACTAAAACACACACACACACACACACACACACACACACACACACACATATACTGTATTCAAACCCCAGGCTGAAGTCCATGTTGATGGTGTCAGCAGCCTGTCCACATCCCCTCTGGAAGTACTTGGAGGGACTGGGAGGGAAGGGAGGCAGACATCTGGTTGAAAAAAGAAGCATCATCATTTATAGATTTCCTCTCTGCTTCTTAAACTATTACAGTATGGGGGCGCCTGGGTGGCTCATTGGGTTGGGCGTCCGGCTTCGGCTCAGGTCAGATCTCACGGTTCACGGGTTTGAGCCCCGTGTCAGGCTCTGTGCTGACAGCTTGGAGCCCGGAGCCTGCTTCGGATTCTGTGTCTCCCTCTCTTTCTGCCCCTTCCGCACTCATGCCCTGTCTCTCTGTCTCTCAAAAATAGATAAACGTTTAGAAAAATTACAGTATAACTAAATATATATTTATAGTATAAAGCAAAGAATAAACATATCCCCTGCTATCTGATGCCCAGTGAGTTTAGGAGCCCTACAGATGGGGGGGCACTGGCAGGGAAAAGGGGCACATTTTGGAATGTTTCTTGCTTCCTTCAGCCCAGAGGCCATTGTGGTAGCCGTCAGGTATCGGAAACCAATACGATGAGGGAGTCGTAGCCAACTGGATGGAGATTCTCACATTATCTTTTTCTTTCCTGAAGATACAAGAGCCGCAGGTTGAAATCTGGGAAGAACGAGGTTGTCTCCATCATTTATAACTCTTCTCTGAGAAGCTGACCAGAGATTGGGACCCTCCTTGTCATTCTCCATCCCCGATACGCTAAAAAAAAATATACATTTCGAGTGTTACTGCTCCCATCGCTATTATTCTGTCCCCAGGTGAAATCTGTTCTATAGTCCATAATGCCCATACAGGCCTAGAGTTTTCTCTGGAAAGGAAACAACTTCTACCGGCACAAAACAAGAAAATGTATGTCTGGTAAAATGGACCACAAGGGAGTACAGAGTGTTCTCAAGCCAATGCATCCAAGCAAGGCACCCCCTTCGTTGTGTCTCTTGCTATCTTAAGGCCTGCTCTCCGCTGGACCGGGAGAGCGTGGCCCTCGAGAGTCACTATGACGATGATGAGCGAGTACAAGAGCGGTAGCCTCAGGTCACGGGCCTCCGCTGTCGTCCTAGCTCTGCCCTCAGAACTGTGCATCATTGCAGAAGTCGGTCTCTCTGGGCTTTGCCCTCTTCCTCAGGGAAGCATGTGTGGACGCCGTCTGAGTTTCCTTACACCCGGACTCCTGGTCCCCTGCTTTTCTCTCTCTTTCCAGAACTACAGTATCAAGGAGAGGCTGAGAAGACCGGGGCTGGGCCAGTCATGGCTGGGGCTGCCCCCATTCCAGCTTGTCGTGTAACCTGAGCCAGCTCTGGGGCTCTCTGAGCCTTAATTTTCTGTATTTAAATGGACAAAACATCAGCGCCTTTCCCACATTGTGCCTGGGACGACTGGAGGCAGTAAGGGAGGTCCTGTGTTGGCTACACCACCTGGCACAGAGGAAGAGAGGCCGGTGAAGCTTCCCCAGATGAGAAGCCTTGCAAACCAGCCACCAAGAGTGTGCTGAATCCTCTGAAGAGCTGGGGAGGGGGGTGAGGATGAGCATCCTAGGGGACAATGCTCATCCTTGGAAAGACGGGATTAAAGTGGTGATAGAAACAGTGATGACAGAAAGTTCCACAAAGGCAAAACAGAATTTTTTTAAAACATGGTGACCTGTTCTATAGAACCCGGAGGAGGCAAGATGAATTTTTCACAACTCTAAATATGTAGCTCTGTCCCCCGAGCTGCTGTCAAGGGCTCTCTCTGCACACCCACACTCACACACTCATACATACTCTTTCTCATACACACATACGTGCTCACAGACTGTCTTGCACATACACATACACTTGCTTGCTAGTACTCTTTCTGTGTGTATATGTCTCTCTCTCTTACACACACACACACACACACACACACACACACACACAAATGCATGCATGCATACGCATGCACACACACAGTTGGTGCTCTGTCCAAGCTGGCCTCATTCAGTTGCTGGCTCTGGCAAGGTTACACTCATTGCTCATTATTCATAAAGTGTCATAAATGTCAACGTTGCCTTACAATGGGTGACGCTCTAGTGAAAAACAACAATAGCAAGATAAAAAGACTACATTCTTGCCCTGAGGAGCATACAGTTCGAAACCTGCCCCACAAAAGGTTAGGACTGAAGACCCCTGCCAGCTTCTAGAAATGTACCGTGTAGAAACAACAAACATGTACCAGGGAAGCACGATTACACTACAGGTTCTCCAGGAGGTTTTTGAGATTTTGTGAGTACAGGCTTACGTTGTGTAAAGCTACCGATACCTCAGCTAAAAAACTCCGGGGCACCTGGGGGCTCAGTTGGTTAAGCGTCAGACTCTTGATTTTGGCTCAGGTCATGATCTCGTGGTTCATGAGGTCAAGCCCCGTGTCAGGCTCTGGACTGACAGTGTGGAACCTGCCTGGGATTCTCTCTCTCTCTCTCTCTCTCTCTGCCCCTCCCCCTCTCATGTGCATGCTCTCTCTCTCTCTCTCTCTCTCTTAAAATAAATAAACTTCAACAAAAAAAGGAAAGTAAAAGAAACTTAGAGAAAATAAGTGTTTTCCAGGGCTTAATGCACCCTGGAATCTTGGAATTTTTGTCCAATCCCAGAATTCATGGCATCTGACACCCAGGTGTCTTTCTCCTTTAAGAGTTGGAAGTGAATAAGGACACAGCACCTAACATGAACCAGGTACACTCACTCACGCTACACTGTCTCCTCTATGATGCATAAGATCTCCACGAGCTAGTGAGGCCTTCATTCTCCCAGCCATAGGCAGATTAGTTACTATGCCCAAGATCCAAGTTGCAAGTTGCAGTTTGAACGAGGTCCTCCCGATTCTGAGGTCTTGCCAGGTCTCCATGCTACTTCCTCATCACTGGACTAGGAATATAACAACATTTCAAACACTCATCCTCTCCTTATTCTTCCAGTTCAGCTACTTGCTCATGCAAATCCAATAGGAAGAGTAGCTGGAGGTACGACAGTTGAAGAGGGGAAGGTACTGCTGAGGAGGTACAGTTGAGGAGGGGAAGACTTTGAATACAGCAGAGGTATCCTCTTATCAGCATCGCTCACAGACTTGCAGATAGGCTAGGGAGGCAGGCAGGCATCCCAGGCCACCCTGGACTGGCTTGTTCAGCCACAAATGCACAGCATGGATGAA
This sequence comes from Panthera uncia, assembly GCF_023721935.1. Taxonomy (NCBI): domain Eukaryota; kingdom Metazoa; phylum Chordata; class Mammalia; order Carnivora; family Felidae; genus Panthera; species Panthera uncia. The sequence goes on along the minus strand of NW_026057586.1, from coordinate 55,212,639 downwards.
GTGATGATTTCAGGGGCAGTGTCTGGGGACCAGGGGAGAGAGACAGCTAGCCTGAGTCTCTACAATATTATTTAGTGGGGTATACAGCAGATAATAAAAAAATATGCTTATTGACTGACTAATGGACTAACCCTAACCTATTCCCTACAGGTGTATGTGACATTTATCACCAAAAAGAACTGTCCAGTCAAGGAGGATGTACGAACGGCAGAGACAAAGTACACAGCTGTTCGGGAGGTGCAGTTTTGGAGGCATCAACACCCCAGCCCCCAAATACCCATGTTTTTCTGCTGGCTGATCCCTGAAACTCCACCCTTGGAGCTTCGTCTTCACTCCCTTCACTTGCATTGTTGATTTCGATCTTACTTACCCTGTGCCAGCCCTTCCTGGGCTGGACTGGAGACACAGGCAGTGAGATGAGAACCTTCCCATTATCCCAGGGAGAGACAGATAAGTGCAAAGGCAGTTAAAACCTAGAATGAGGGGCGCCTGGGTGGTTCAGTCGGCTAAGCGTCCGACTCTCAACTTTGGGTCAGGTCATGATCTTGCAGGTTTGTGAGTTTGAGCCCCGCATCAGGCTCCCTACTAACAGTGTGAAGGCTGCTTGGGATTCTCTCTCTCTCCCTTTCTCTTTACCCTTCCCCTGTTCTCTCTCTCTCTCTCTCAAAATAAGTAAATAAACTTAAAAAAATTAAATAGAGTGAGCCAGTGGGAGGCAGCAAGTCACGGGTGGAATGTGCCCCAGAAAGGAGACATCTGCCTCCAGCACAGAGGTAAGTGTGACCCTGGTCCACGATGGCAAAGGGTCCAGAGCATGCAGCACTGGAGGGAGCCTCGTCCAAGACCCTGTTCTGCCAGGTGGAGGATTCCAGAAAGGAAAGATGCTGCACGAGGGAGTGATATCATCAGATTTGTATCTTAAAATACAAACCAGGACAAAAATAAAGGAGGCTGGCACATGTAATCCATTATGTCACTCTGATTCTACTGTTATGAGGATTCTTAGAAGGGATAATGATTTTTAAACAAGTTATGTATTCTCTGGAATGAGTAAAGGATTCAAAGACTATTTTTTAAAGTTTCTTTATTTTGAGAGAGTGTGTGCGAATGGGGGAGGGGCAGAGAGAGAATCCCAAGCAGGCTCCACCCCGTCAGCTCAGAGCCCAACTCGGGGTCCATCTCAAGACCCGTGGGATCATGACCTGAGCCAAAATTAAGAGTCAGATGGTCAACTGACTGAGCCACTCAGCTGCCCCTCAAACACTAATTTTTATAGTAAAAGAGAAAGAATGCCCAGTGGGGTCTGAGCACCTGTGGGAAGTAGCAAGGGGAGATCTGAAGAAGGAGAGGTGGAGATGTGGTGCAGAAAAGATAAATGATCGTCTTAGTCTTGTCTGGCCCGGTCTCTTAAGAGGAGGGACATAAATCACATAAATTCATTAGTTTTACTTCATCTATCAGAAATTATTATTCCATGAATTTAAAGCCCAATTTCAATCAACAATAGAATGAATTGAGTCTTTAGGGTGGAATTGGCCCTGCCTGAAAGATAACATTTGAAGAAGGTTTGGGTACCGTTGGTTTAGGTCACCTCAAGTCACCTCAAAACATTATTAAAGTTGAATTTCCCCCTAAAAATGTTATTTTGAAAAGGGCAGCTGACGTCTGTCAAATAATCATTGGCCAGACTGCAATTGTTGCTGGTATAGTGTTCCGATGGTATCAGCTTGTACGGGAAGGGCAGCCCTCACGTCGGGCTGGAGGAAAAGTACGGGTCTGCAAATATCTGCCAGGCGTCTGCCACGTAGCAGGCACCACGCCAGGCTCTGGGATAGGACGGTCAACAAAGAGGTACAGCCCGAGAGGTCATGGTCCTTACACTGCAGTTAGAGAAGTAGACAGATTCAATTCAATAAGCAGGCAAGGAGAAGAATCCTTCTGTGACAGGAAACCTAGAGAGAGTTTAACCAGACAACGGGATGCGTTGACATCAGTTTCCCCCAGAGAGGTCAAGTCAGGCTTCCCAAGGAGGGTGGTATTGACGTTGAGGACTGGATTTAGGAACAACTAGCTAGTGGAAGTTCGAAAGGGAGTGGTTGGGGCAGAGAAGAAAGCATGCCCGGGAACACAATCTGTGCTGTAATCGAGAGGCAGATGAGGTGCAGAAGGTCAGGGGAAGAATCGTCAAAACCATGGAGGGTGAAAAGCAATACTTAAGTCCGCTCATTAACCCTCACACTGGGGGCCTGCTGCCATGGAGATCTTTGACTCTCCACCAGGGTGTAGGGTCCCTTGTTCACATCACTCCCGCATCAGAAAACCTACCCGTCAACACAAAAGACCATTCCCCTCTGGTGGAACGTAGCGTTACATTGTCTTTAGTGATTTGGGAAAAATAAACAAATGGGGGGTGCTGAGAATTCATTCCCAGCGAGCCAATATTCCATTAGGATTTCACAGAGAGGGTAACAGCCTCAGCAGGGAGCGGGGGAGGGACGAGCATGCATGGAAAGTTTGGATGAAATGACAGATCCGGCATTTTATTGTTCCTGAATTGATGACATTGCAATTGAATTTGCTTTTCTCTTGAGACAGAGGAATTTTGTAGTCTTTTTCTTTTCCTAAAAAAAGGAAAGAAAAAGCAAGAAAAAAGCCACTCTCTGATTCCAGATTGCTCACCCCTAGGGAAAAGTTGTTTGGTGCCGGGAGGTAGGAGGCTCCAAGGAAATAAATAGAGCATGAATTGCTCCTGAGGTATAGATGTCTTTCTACGTCTGACATTCAGAAAAGGAGCTCTCAAGCTGTATTGTGGGAACAAAAATCCACTGCAGTTATCAGTTTCAAGCTAATCCTAGAAAGGAAAGAACTCGGAGACTCTATAATTTTACTCTATGTTTCGCTTCCTTCTTAAAAATCAAAACAGCCACCATTCTTCCATCTGGACTTCTTAACCGGCTGGAGGGGTTATTAGTCTCGGGAAGTATATGGCTCCCCATTAGTATTGGCAGCACTGTTTTCTGAGGTTCAAAGTCCTTGCAATGAGGTCACAGTGAACGCTGGCCTCTGAGTAAGGCTCCTTTCTGATCCCACAATCCTGAAAGGGGATCCGTGTTGCCTCTGTGTACCCGCAACATGGGAAGCCAAAAGCATTCAATATGAGTGATTAGAAGGTCGCATAAAAAAGTGCTCATATCTTTCCTCCAAAATGCTTCCTCTTGTCATTCAATACTCTTGTAATTTTTCCTTTACTAAGTAACTGTTAGGGAAGATAACTACCCATCATCTGCTAAAAGCTGTGATCTCAGCGAGTCGCCCCGAGGGGACAGCCTGGTTCCCGTTTCTAGTGGCCTCTCTGGGGAAACAAGGGGCTTCTGGTTGAGAGAGAGCGGGCCTTTCTTACAAAATCTTCTTAGAGCCTACGCCATTTCAGAACGAAAATCTGCCGTTACGTCAATAAGGAGCTTGAAACTGTTTACATTTGCTCTCTCCCAACATCTTATGTCAGAATAATGAAAGCTGTGTGCTTCCTTGATGGAAGGCTGACATTCTGTCCTTCCTGGGCTTGTACTTGCCATCGAGAGAAATGAAGAAATAATTTTCAGAGTCCCTATTGATCTGGCATTGCATTAACCGTCTGCTGAGCCAAGCTATTTATTGACTAAACGCTAGCTGGCCCCTTCTAATTAGCTCAGCTTCCCTGAGCAGATTTTAGGATGGGTGAAAAGATGCCAGAATGGGATTCTCTGAAGCTGTCAGAGCTATCTCCATGACCCCTAAAAGTCTTTCTGAGTTTCCAATCACGTTTTAAAGGAGCCAAAAGACAATGTTTGGTTCTTATTCACAAACAACCACTTGCATGAAGGAACACAAAATTGTCTCTCGAAAGACATTGAGGACCACAGGAAGGGGACCTTCTTTCTTTCATAGAGGCAAATGGTGGAGTTCGTATGGTGGGGCCAAGTCTTTCTCTGCACAGGGATCGGTTTCCTTCCAATCGTTGACCTCACTTAGGTAACACCCTCTTGGAAGCTGCTCTTGTCTATTTAGATCCACTCTTTGAAATGCTTTAGAATCAGGGAACGGTCCATTTTTACAAAGTAAACTCAGTATTGAAATAGAAGTTACATACAGAAAAATGCCCAAACCGTAAGCACACAGTTTGATATATTTTGTACAAAGTGAACTCACCTGTGTCATCAGACCACAGATCAAGAAACAGAACATTTGGGGGCACCTGGGTGCCTCAGTCGGTTGAGTGGCCGACTTTGGCTCAGGTCATGATCTTGCACTTCATGAGCTTGAGCCTTGCGTCGGATTCTGTGTCTCCCTCTCTCTCTGCCCCTCCCCCATTCATGCTCGATCTCCCTCTCTCAGTCAAAAATAAGTAAACGTTAAAAGAATTTTTAAAAAAAGAAAGAAAGAAACGTTTCCAGCAGCCAAGGAAGCCACCTCTGTCACTTCCTGTCGCTGTCCCCCAAAAGGGTAACCACTATGTGGGCTTCTAACACCAGAGCTTTGGTTTACCTGCTTTTGAACTTCATATAAGTGGAATGATATGGTACACAAACCTTTGTTTCTGACTTCCTTTACTCACTATTCTCTTCATAAGTTTCAACCAAGAATGGGAGAAGTTTGAGGTGAAGTTACACAGGAGATGATATCTGGTCTGTAAGTTTTTGCTGGATTTTGACAAGTGCTTATGAAACGCCAACACCAAAACCCCAAGTCTTTATTAACACAAGTTTAGCAGATGTGCCAAAGTTATTAGTGCAGATAATCTTGAACATAATGCTTTGCATAAGTAGAAACTGCTATGACAAATTACTTCAAAAATATTCAAAAGCCTGTGTGGGTCCAGGTCAACTGAATAATAGTAAGCACTCACAAATTTCAAGTGTGACATGAATGTATTCCTATTTATAAGTTTACAGTGACTCCCTGCTTTAAAAAAAAAAAAAAAAAAGCTTTGCAGAATTCTCCTAAGCTTCTTAAATTCCCTGCGGCTTAGAATCACCATATAAATATTCACAGGATTTTCCAAAGCAAAAATTGCCGCTTTTCTTGGCTCCTGACAAGCAAACCAGCAAGAGACTTTACTGGAACAAGATGCAAAGCACAATCATATTGAATTTGAACATCAGTTTCAAAAGCAACTTTTTATAATTTCTGGAGCTGTAATCAGAGGAGCAAAATATTAATGAGACTCTGTGTCAGACGGTTTAGCTCTCAGAGTTGGGATTTGCTCCTGCTTTTAAAAGTAAAAATAACCTGTAATTTATAAAAATACATTTTCCTTAATATCGCACCATGAAAGTAAAAATGACTTTTTATGATAATTAAATCATACTCCCTCATGGTAGTGGAGGGAATGGTTGACTCTTCTCTTGTCTAAAGAAGGGGCACTAGAAAAATCTGTAGGAATGCTCCCACGTCCCACATCCCACTGGCATTTGAGAGACTCAGAGGAATATGAGAGAAAACCAAAAAGGGACGGAGAAATCAGTACGTTTCAACGACCAGCCGAGTCTCAAAACCCAGCATGGAGCAGTGTGTATATCTGCAAGAGACCCACCCATGCGTTTATTCATCGGTTCCTTTGCAGACATCTACCATACACGTATCGTGTAGCAAGCACAAGGTTTCCCAAATGAATAAAGTGCCTTGGAAAAATGCACAGTTGGCATCAATCGTGTGCTTGGTAAACAGGTGCTCTGGAGAAAAAAAAAATCCTTCATTTTAGGGTTTGCCACATTCGACGATGTAAATATCCTCTCCACGTCTGATGTCAAGATAACCAGTGTGAAATCACTGAACGGAAGCTGGGACAGGATGCAGACTTAGGTCTCGTAAGCAGGCAGGAGCCGGCTCCAACACCTTGAACACATGGCTTTGGTGATGGGAAAAAAAAAAAAAAATCCATACTTGGAACAAGATAAAGGCAATACAAACAGTATTGGACCTTCTTATCAATGAATCAAAGAAAACAGAGTGTACATTCTAGGACTCTGAAAGCCCACATACAGGGTGTCTCATTCAAGGCTAACAGAGCTGAAAAGCAAGCAATGATTTCCCAAGGAAAAGCAACGCAAATAAAGAATCACTACAGGGCAGTGATTTGGAAGAGTGCCAGAAGGTTGGAGGGCCCAAATATCTCCCCGCATTCATTTCACCTTGATGCGAAATTGCCATGGTGAGCATCAGTCTATAGAGTTAAATCTTTGTGTGTCAGAAGGGCCTTGTGAGATGCCAGGGTGTCCTGAGACAGGTGGCAAGATGAGCCCCTGGTAAGCAGGTGGCTGGGAGAAGGGGAGTGAGTGCTGACTGGAGCGGGCTGGTCAGCTCCATTCCTGGCCTGCTAACAACTGTGTGGCATGCAGTCAGCCCCTTCGCAATTTCGAGCCTCGGTCTCCTTGTGGACCCAATGACATCCTCTTTCACCCCCCTTGGACCGCAGATCACCTCTGCATCAAGTAGCCTGGACTCGGACAGCAATTGCTGGTGGCTCTATGCTAGAAGATCCCACGCCTTGACACTCTGTCTGTTTGGAACTGGGGGGACTGGATACGGGGGCCGAGGGAGACGCCCATCTACTTTTTTACAAATGCTATTTTCTGTAAATAATTCACACTGCATCTAGCATGAGGTGGAGCCTTCTCAGGGGTTCCCGTGAACATCACCAGCTCTTACTAACGCTTCATGAAGGTTCTCGAGATTTCCGAAGAAAGATGTCACGCAACTGTGAGCATCAAACTTTCTGGAGCCTCAGAAGAACCTGAACCTTGTAAAGATGCGGCGTTCCCCGCTGGGCCGAATGAAACGAAGCATAAGAGAAATGCCCAGAATTTTAAATACCACGAATCAAGGTTAATGGCTAGATTCCGTTATTTTTAATATAGCCAAACTGGGCTTGGATTTTTTTAGTGTTTCCTGCCACTCCTTCCAACACATCTTTCATACGCCCAGGGTGTATATGAGTGTGCGTTTTTATCGTCCTCGCAAGTATCCTAAAAGTGACGGCCTGGTTAGCACACAGCAGAATTCACTTTGGTCAGCAGTAATTGGTAAACAAAGCTGCACTAATTCCGCGCTGTTCATCGTAACTGTACCCCAAGTCACCACAGAGCCAGACGATGCAGAAAGCTGAGCAGGAGCAGACTCGAACCCTCCGAGTGCCCTTCCAAAACTGGGTCCCAGGTATCCTAACATGTGCCTGCCACTGCCCTGCTCCTTAACTCCTTTTTGGAGAAACACCGATTTTGCCAAATCTTAATTTTTAAATATTTGATCATTTAAAAAAAAAGCCCCTTGATAGCTTGCTCTCTAGCCATTTTTAGGCAAAGAAATGTGTTTTTCAAAATATTTGCTTATTCCTGGTGAGGAGGCATTTGTCTGTCAGAGAAAATTTCAGTGGGCTTGAAAACGTTAACAGACTAAAGTCGCGCACGGCCCATCACTCACGAGCTGACGTCAGCACGCCTCTGATAGGCAGGTGGCAGGAGAACCCCAGGGTAAGAAATGGAGCCACCGTTCAAAGTCAGTTGTCAGGGGCAAAGGCCAGTTGAGGTCTTGCAATCCTAGCGGTATCAGAGTTTTTTGCAGCGACAGTAAAGTGTGTGGTTAAGAGGACCCATTGGCTGTTGGAGAGAATGGGCCTCTACAGGTGGAGAACCTTCTTCGTGTACCTATATTTGCGTCACATTCTTTCTCCGACTTTGAAAGAAATGCAAGTTTATGAAAATGCAAATGGTAAAGAATATGAGAAATAAAAGCAAATGTTCCCTGTAATCACAAAGCCCAGAAATCACCACAGTTATCATTTTACATAGACTTGCCTGAGTTTTTATGCACATATCAATACCTACATAATAATTACCATTATTTTTTAAAATGCATCATAGCGTGTGTGTGTGTGTGTGTGTGTACTGTTTTACAACTTGTTTTTGCCCCCAGTTATCTTTTTATGTCAGTCCATGCAGTTCTATGAGCTTTTGAAGGACTGGACAGAAAGAAACCTCCTTTACGATACAGGCATCATGGGGATTTCTTTGTGAGGGGAGCAAGGGGCAGGCAGTGTCCCATTTCACAGATGGATAAATGGAGTTGCAGAGAGGATGCCTGCCCTTCTCAGAGTCCGGAACGAGATGACACCCAAGCAGGGCTGAAACAGTTACTTCTTGGGTTTTGAAGCAAGCTTCCCTTCCCTGCTACCAGTCCATTGCCTCCTGCTTCCTGAAATATAAGTTAAAACGATCACTTTTGAACAGGCTAAGCTGTGCTAACCATAGATTGATTTTGCAGGTTACTGCCAAAAGGGATACTCAAATAATCATTAAACCACAGGGGATGGTCATTCATCCCTGTAAGAACTAAAAATAAACCCACTGGGTTTTCTCTGCTCCATTTTTTAGCAGAAACTCAGAGCGAACCACTGATACATTGGCTTCCAAGTGCCTGTGTATATTCCCTTAAGAGAAGGAAGCTTTGGGAAATCATAGTTATTTATTGTTCCCTGTTAAGATGCGGAGACCATGATAGGACTTCCATTTCCTCTTGACTGGGAAGACAGCTCTCCTTTCGGGTTGGGGACACTTTGGGCTGCTTTCCTGTGGAAAGACTGGAGACCTCTGTTTCTCACCCAGCCGAGGCTCTGGCCACATGACCTCTGGGACATGTGGTCCTCGTCCGCCCCTCCACCTGGAGGCCTGTTCCTCCCTATTCATCTGCTAATATACGGTGCATTCTATCAGATGCCATTCAAATCCCTTCTGCCCTTTCCAGCTTTGACCCTCTCCTCCTCCTCTCTTTTCCTGCCCAGATTCCCCAGGCTCCTCCTGGCTCCTGTTTGTTCCTTCTCATTCACCTCTGCAATCAGGCCCTCTACCTGGGCCTCATGGGCCTGTTGTCATTCTCTCTCAGTCTCGGAGTTCTGTTGATTCTCCTGATGTGTCCCGTCTGTGCTCCATGCATCATCCCCAGCCCCTCTGCCCAGCTCTGTGCCTTCCGGGTTCTCGTCCTTAGCAGACCGCCTGTCTCCTCCTTCAGTAAACCCTCCAGAAGCAAACTCCAATCACACCCTTCTCTCTTAAAAAATGTCAGTGGAACCCCATCTCTGGTATTCGTTAGTTCACTCAAGAGCTGTGACAAGAGTCCTCCGGGGAAAGATATCTCGGCCCCTCTCCACCGAGGAGCAGTTTCCACCGCGGTGGGAAGAGCCAGCAGGTAAGTCATGGCAGGTCCGTGGGATGAGTGTGAGAAGGAAGGAGGCCAGGGCTGCTGGGGGCACAGCCCAGCCCAGGGCTCAGGGGGGAGCCCTGAGGAGGGACGACAGATCACCGGGAGTCCTGAGGAGGGATGCAATGTAGCCCGGCCACAAAGGGGGTCACAAACCCCCACCACCTGTCCTTGGCCAGCTTCTAACCCCCTCCCCACCGCTCCCCCCAACCCTGACCCTCCCCTCCAGCATCTCTGTGCAGCTCCCTTAAAATGCCTCACATCTCCTCTTGGGTTTTCTCCTGCTTACAAATCCTCCATCAGGGGTGCCCGCCCTGTCTCTCACCTTCGAATCTAACCCCTCACGCACTACCTGTGGTCAACCGTCCATCCATACGCACCATGCATTCGTTCTACGGTGGCTTACAGGCTTTCCGAGTGCTGCTTTGTGTCGGGTACTGAATTACGGGCTGAATACAAACAAAAGAAGAAAAAAAGACCGAGTCTCCACCCTAGGGAAGCCCCCATCTACTCTTTTAAGCGGTTACTTCCCACAGCTGGATGTTGTCATCAGAGCGCAGGTAACAAATGTTTTACATCATACATCTGATCCCCATCTATTGGTGAACGTCTTCTTGCTCCTCCCCTTCTTCCCTCTCCACATTCTCCTTCTTAATTCGGGTTGTCATTCATGTCCTTATCACTCAAGACATTTGCCCCCTTCTACCTTGTGTTGCAGATCCTCTTATGTTTGCGTTCTTTCTCTGACTCAGTCGTAAGCCCCTATAGGTCAGAAATCTCTTCTTTTACTCCTTATGATGCCTAGCAAAGCTCTGAGTACATATTTATTGTAGAACGTTGTAACGTGTCGGGAGTTCCCAGTTAAGGTTCTCGGCCTCTAGGGTCTCCCAGCGGAATAGGAAACGGAGCACAGAGAGAGAGAGGGTTTGAAGCCAGCAGACCCCACAGCACACAAGGCCCAGGGAATTGAGAGCCTTTAATGTTACGAGTGGGTGAGCGAGGGAACATCACCACCACAGGGCACAACCTTGGTCTGACCCCCTCTCCCTTCCTGCCCTGGGCTTCCTCTGGATCCTCATTACTGGTTGTTCATGGAGAACAGTGTTTCCTTCCTCTGGCACATTCTCCCGCCGTGAATGCACTCTGACATTTCTGTTGTTCAAAGCCGGACTCACTAGCACAAGTCACCCACCCAGTTCAATAAATTCCTTTTATTGCTAAGCCAGAGTTGCAATGATTTATCTCAGGACCTCAAATCATTTTGACTCTAACACGTACTTAAATTATAAACCATGTCAGGAAAACATCTCATTTTCCATAAGTAGTCATAGTCAGGTTTAAAAGTTACAGGATAATATTGTGCAGAGAAAAGCCTGAACTCTGTTATTTCCTGCCTACGCCTGTAATAAGTAACACAAATATAATAGGTTTATTTTGTAGTTTCCAGTGACTTCGGGAAACATTTACATGGGAACCACTTCCTGTTGCCTTCAAAGATTTAAATTCCATAGACGTTAGGAAATATTTTTGAAAGTTTTCAGTTTGGTTTTGGTTGAGGATTGCTGATAACCTGCTGAAATCACATTTAATGGAATTTCTTCTGGATGCTGCTCTATCTTGCCAAAATTTTAATGAGCTCTACATGTAAAACCTTGAGAGTGTATATATTAATAATAATTTCAGCCACAGTCATATAGAAGAGTTACCAATTTGGTGAATTGTGAGAAATGTCCCTGTTACATATTCAGCTAGATAAATGGATCGATAGATAGACAAATCGAGTTGAAATAAAAGCAGAAACCTAATAATTATCAGGGTATTTTGGCAATCTCCCACCCTTATGTCTTATTTTGAGAATAAAACGCGTAGAAAATCATCTGTAAGTGTTCGAACACAGCAAATAGGGGACTAATGATAGACTCAACTTCTTACCTTTTGCAGCAAAGGTAATTTTAAGAAGGCAGAGTTGCTGTAAGAGAAACATCTGTTTCTCTACTCAGAAAGCAATTGAAAAAATAATAAAATTCGGTGGACATTATTCAAAAGGTAACCTTTCCTTAAGAAAACATTTCAGTGTACCAATTTTATTTCATTACTAACGGGTCATTTCAACTGCAGAATATTAGAACTCCATTCCCATTATCACCGCTAATCGGAATATGGAGTCCTACACGCCGATGATTTTGACAAATTTATGTTGCTGGTAAATGGAAAATCATATTTGTTTGCAACCAAATCACGGGCTAGCACTGCCTTCATAACCTGAGAGTTGAATCCCACCTATTTTCAAAACTCTGAGACTCAAAAGCTGTATTTTCTCTCTTACCTGGGATCCTAATCAGCAGTGGGATAGTGTACATTGCTCTGTGGCATATCAGTATCACTGGATGTGCTTGGGAGCACGCAGCAAGGTTAATTGGATTGATAACATGGCAATATACAAATGGCTGAATATTTTAGCATTACATTTCCTGGAAATCCAAAAGCCATTCTTCATTTCCTACCTCTTTTCTAATTGAACGATACCCTCTAAGTTTTCCTGTCTGACCTTGTGGGTCTGACCTCTTCCCTGAAGTGTTTAACGAGTCAACTTGGCACTGACCGAGGACTAATTCAGATCGAATGGCAGGGCCAGTCTTATTTTGTTTTACGAGGAGATAGGAGAGAGAGGATACTCTGTAGTGCAGCACTGTTTGATTTGTTTTTCCATCGCGTTTCAAAAGCTCTGTCCTTTTACTGCCCAGGAGAAGGAGAGGTGTATTTCTGTGCCTGACAGAGAAACTCGTGTGCGATGGGGGATGTGTGTTTCAGGTGCCAACTGGGCACGGCCGCCGCCCGAAAACAGGGAGCCTGCTACCGCCAGGCATCTGCTCATCCAGTTTATGGTTTTGAAGCATGCTTAAAACACCCACCAGGGAGAGCTAGCAACGAGAGCCTTGTTCTGAAGCCCGCAGCGAAATCCAGGGTTCCCACCCCTCTGCAGAACTCTGGCCAGTAGCCCATCTTCACCCACATCCGTGGGAATTCACCAACCCCAGGTCCATGACCGATCTGAAACGCAGGGGCCGGACGCACGGGTGCACTTGCAGGGCAGGCATCCGGTCAACATGTATGGAGGGGCTTCTAGGCTCCAAATCCAAAGAGGCAAGAATGAACAAGCCCCAGCTCCTCCCTTCCAGGAGCTCGCAGTTGGAACCACTCAGACCAGGAGCTCAGACGACACGGCTCTGCTCGTCACTGAGGCCACCGTAGGATGCTGTTCTGATGAGCACTGGGTCCTGGAAAGAGAGGTAGAGTGGGAACGGATAGAGACAAAAATGAAAAGGATGAAAAATGAAATCAAAATGAACCAAATGAAATCAAAAATGAATAGTCTTCGGTGGAGCAAGGCAACCGCTGAGCCCCCACACCTTCCCCAGCGCCAGACCTGAAGGATGACGCGGGCCAGTACAGTGGCCTCTGAGCCACGAGCTTCAAAGTTTGGATAAGTGGGCACTTACCGCTGCGATCATCTCTCATCGTATACCCCCTAAGCCACGACTAACTGACATTTATTAAATGCTGACTGTGCACACAAGTGACCTTATCTCCTTTAATTATCAGAACGATGTTTCCAGTTGGTACCATAATCCCATTTTACAGATTAGAAACAGATCCAGCAACTTGCCTAAAGCCTCCCACCCGGAAAATGGGGGAATCCGAATTTGACCTCAACTGTTAAGCCTTTATTTTTGCCTCTGAGCCAGACTGCCTTCCCGAGAGAACGCCGGAGGTTCCCAACAAGCACCGGGTATTTCTGCTTCAGTTCCTGAGCAGTGGGACAGCCCCCTTTCACCCTTGCCCCTAATTCAGCGGACCGACCCATCTGGGGTTTTCCCAAGCCACTCGCGGCCGGGCCGGCTTTGGTGTTTTGTAGTTGGCTCTTTTCTCTGCCACACGGGTGGGTGTGCTTGGGCTGCTGGACCATCTGCTCCTCCAGCTTCTGCCAACCCAGGATTTCTCTCCCGCTCCCTCTAGCCACCTTGGCAGTTCCTATTCCTCCATTCCCTTCGCCTTTCACTCCGGTGGACTTTTTCATTCCATACCTTTCCAGAATGCTGCTGGTTCCATTTCAAATAGTCTACCTACTTGCCTCCTGAAGATGAACCTTATCAGTCCAATATTGTAAGTCCACTGAGATGTGAGGTTTTGGAATCAACAGATCTACAGATTTTTGTCTCTGCTGTTTACCAGCTAAATGACCTTGGGCAAGTGGCTTTACTTCTCTGATCCTCAATTTTCTCATCTGCAGAATGGACATCATAATACCCACCTCATAGAGTGGTTGCAAAGACTCAGTGAACTTGCTTTTGCAAACGGCACAGAGCAGCACTTGCTATCCAGGCCACCACATTTCACAACACCAAGCCAGGATGGGAATGATGTCCCCTGGTGTAATGCCGTTGTACAGTGCACAACCTGTACAACAGTATCTAACAGTCCTGTCTGGCATACAGTCAATAATCAGTAAATGTTGTTACGCTTTCCCTTCCTTCTTATTAGTCACTACTTTGGAAGACAAATTCTAATAGTCCCTTAAGCTGTCCCTTGTGGGATTGGGAGAGCAGCTAGAGTCTACAGCACATAAAGTAAAAATAACTGCATTCATTTAGACGTTTAAGAAAAACTTTCATGTGGAAGAGCAGGTGGTGATAGCGGTCTTTTGGTGTCTCTTCTGCCCGTAGTTGAAATACGTGAGGGCACCGGCATTCAACTGCTCTTTTAGCCCACGCAGAATGTGCAGACCCTCTTTGCAGAGGCATGGACACGGCAGCTCCTGAGTGCTCTGCTCTCAGCCCTCCTGGAAGACTAGCTGTTTAACTCACTGCCTTGTGTGTGCATTCTGCACCCTCACCAATAAAGTCTTGTATGTCGAATAGATATTTGCACAATAAACACAGATTTCCTAGGAAGTCTCTCTGGGTTCACTGTAACGTCAGAGAAATTTCTCTAGGAGTGGCAGTGGCAATGTCTCCTTAAAAAGGAGTTCATCTGAGCCATTTTCCAGTCAAATCCCCTTCATTTCCAACTTAACATTATTATTTCCCCAGCCCATTGCCTGCTAATAAATATTCTTCTCATCTGTTGACGTGGACACGATTGTTGAAGTTACTGTCCCTTTTTCACCTTTCTCTTCATAGCCGATCTCAATACGTGATCTATACCTATTCTCTCCATTATACCTGCTTCCCATACCTTGGCCTCTGTAATCTGGCTTCTATCTATTTTAAGATTCTCTCCTATCTTATTAAGGCCCCTCCTTCCCTTTTTCTTGGCCTCTCCAGACTTCCATTTTTTTTCCTTTGAGGTCACCAATGACTTTTTCCTCATCAAATGCTGGCCTTACCAGGCTCCAAAGAAATCCATTGGGGAAAGTCTCCCCACAGGGTGTCAGAACAACTAAAAATCAATCTGGGGAAAAAAAGAAACCTTAACTCCTCCTTCGTGATTCTGACTTTCATACCCCAGATTAATTAAGACTTAGACATAAAAGCTAAATCCACACGACCCTAGAAGAAAACACAGAGGAGAGTCTTTGTAGCCTTGAAGCAAGCCAAGACTTCTTAGACAGGACCGAAAAAGTATAAATCACAGAAGAAACACAAAGTGAAACACTGGACTTGACCAAAATTCAGAACTTCTACTCAGCAAGAAAGAATCATGAAGAAAATGAATTGGCAAGCCATAAACCGTCAGAAAGTATTCCTCTTAGAAATATATGAGAAAATTGGGGCGCCTGGGTGGCTCAGTCGGTTAAGCGGCCGACTTCGGCTCAGGTCACGATCTCGCAGTCTGTGAGTTCGAGCCCCGCGTCGGGCTCTGTGCTGACCGCTCAGAGCCTGGAGCCTGTTTCGGATTCTGTGTCTCCCTCTCTCTGACCCTCTCCCGTTCGTGCTCTCTCTCTGTCTCAAAAATAAACGTTAAAAAAAAGTTTAAAAAAAAAAGGAATATATGAGAAGAGACTTGTATACAGAATACATATACCAGGGCTGGTATTGTCTGGCAGCCAGAACTCCCATACATCGCTAGCTGGGGTGCACAATGGTACGACCCATTTGGAAAGCTGTCTGGCAGTTTCTTATGACACTAAAAATATAACTATATTCTACCCAGCAATTTTGCTTCTAGCCATTGCCCAAGAGAAATAAAATCACATACCAAAGAGAGAAAGAGAGAGAGTGAGACAGAGACAGAGAGAGGGAGAGAAAGACTTGTATAGCAATGCTCACAGCAGCTTTCCTAATAGTAGCCCAAACGGGGAAAAAATAGTGACCACGAAAAGGAAAATACATTTTTAAAGTGCAGTAGAGCAGTTCAGTGGGATGCCGCTCAAACAAAAAAGGAACAACGACATTTATGTCTAAATAGCAACATATTGGGCGCTCGAAAACCCACCGTGGGAAAGGCAGACATCAAAGATGTCAAATGTCCCATGTGATTGCATTTATGTGAAGTTCAAGAAAAGCAAAAGGGAGTTCTAGAGATAGAAGCCAGGACTGCGGTGTCCTCTGAGGTGGGGAAGGGGGCAGGCAGCAGGGACTGACAAGTCAGGGACATGGGGGAGCTTTCCAGGGTGGGGGGAATGTTCTACATCTTGACAGCAATGTGATTTCCATGCATGTATGCCTCTGTCAAAACTCATCGAAATCGGGCACTTAAAATCTGTGAATTCTCTGAGAACTGTAATTCACTAAAAACAAACTTTCTGAAAAACAAGACTTTCCCCTTCTCAGACTTTTTGCTAGTATCTTGTACCCCTTCAAACTGTTCCCTTGACTTTGGGGGTCCCTCTTCTTGTTCCCACACCCTCCTTCTGTGTGCCTCCAAAGGGTCTGCCCTTATTCCTCATCCTTCCCCTTCACATCCTCTCATGCACACATTTACCACAAGCACACCCACTGGCAAGACACAATCCAGCCAACTTCATAGATTCAAGGCTCATTTCCCAGCAAGGTTGGAGAACATTCCTTCTGCAGCCTAAGACAATGTGCCTCCAGTGATTTACGCACCACCGACGCTCCCTTCCCTTCTGCCTCCCACTTCAAACCTCCCTCTGAAATCAAACAAAACCAAATTGCTTACCTGGAAATATCATAAGACCCACAAATATCAGAGCCAGCTTGGCACACGGTGCCACCCTAAGCCCGTGTCACAATGTCATCCTTGCTTTCCGGAAATAGGCTCCTTTTTTGGTTCACACCCCGTTGTATTCAGAGGCTGAATTCAATGGAGAGTGACCATCGCCATTTCTGGCAACCCAATGACATCAAAGTGCATGGCTGATGTTCAGTGAATACTAAAAAATAATAACTATGTGCTTGAGGAAGGGAGCCAAGCCCCAGGCACGATGCAACCAGAAAAAATGAACAACTAATTCTGAAGATTTCTATGGTCATGAATTAAGATTGGAAAGCTAGTGAACCACATAACAAAACAAAACCAAACCAAAAAAAAAAAACAAAAAACCGAAGCAATCTTTTAGAGTCAGACTTAGAAATGCCTGGGATGATTTAATTTTACTGGGTTCTCTTTGTTTTGTTTTGCATCCTTTGTGTTTGGAAAAGAACTCTTAACTCACACAGTCATAAAGGAAAGTCATCAGAAACAGCAACTGAAAACCACACAACTGTTATTTTCTTAGCTAAGCTTTATTACTCAACTGAATACTCAGAAATATAGAAAAGGACAAAGGCTTGTAGAGAATACAACAAGGGGTCTGGTTAAAACATTTTTAAAAATAATCACCCAGACCAAGTAATTTTCTTGTTCTACCTCTTTGTACCAAAGATGTTGAATAACTTGTTCCATTTTCTGAGAATATTTTTCTGAGTCTGATTTTCTGAAACTGGTCTTACATGACTTTGGAATAAAGTTATAAGTAGGTATCATTACTGCTTTTACTACTAATGCCTGGATATCTTTTAAGAGTGCACATTTTGTATGTCAATACTACCCAAAGCTATCTACACATTCAATGCAATCCCAATCAAAATTGCACCAGCATTCTTCTCGAAACTAGAATAAGCAATCCTAAAATTCATATGGAACCACAAAAGGCCATGAATAGCCAAAGTAATTTTGAAGAAGAAGACCAAAGCAGGAGGCATCACAATCCCAGACTTTAGCCTCTACTACAAAGCTGTCATCATCAAGACAGCAGGGTATTGGCACAAAAACAGACACATAGACCAATGGAATAGAATAGAGCCTCCAGAATTGGACCCACAAAAGTATGGCCAACTAATCTTTGACAAAGAAAGAAAGAATATCCAATGGAAAAAAGACAGTCTCTTTAACAAATGGTGCTGGGAGAACTGGACAGAAACATGCAGAAGATTGAAACTAGACCACTTTCTCACACCATTCACAAAAATAAACTCAAAATGGATAAAGGACCTGAATGTGAGACAGGAAACCATCAAAACCCTAGAGGAGAAAGCAGGAAAAGACCTCTCTGACCTCAGCCGTAGCAATCTCTTACTCGACACATCCCCAAAGGCAAGGGAATTAAAAGCAAAAATGAATTACTGGGACCTTATGAAGATAAAAAGCTTCTGCACAGCAAAGGAAACAACCAACAAAACTAAAAGGCGACCAACAGAATGGGAAAAGATATTTGCAAATGACATATCGGACAAAGGGCTAGTATCCAAAATCTATAAAGAGCTCACCAAACTCCACACCCGAAAAACAAATAGCCCAGTGAAGAAAGGGGCAGAAAACATGAATAGACACTTCTCTAAAGAAGACATCCAGATGGCCAACAGGCACATGAAAAGATGCTCAACGTCGCTCCTCATCAGGGAAATACAAATCAAAACCACACTCAGATATCACCTCACGCCAGTCAGAGTGGTCAAAATGAACAAATCAGGAAACTATAGATGCTGGAGAGGATGTGGAGAAACGGGAACCCTCCTGCACTGTTGGTGGGAATGCAAATTGGTGCAGCCACTCTGGAAAACAGTGTGGAGGTTCCTCAAAAAATGAAAAATAGACCTACCTTATGACCCAGCAATAGCACTGCTAGGAATTTACCCAAGGGATACAGGAGTGCTGATGCAGAGGGGCACTTGTACCCCAATGTTTATAGCAGCACTCTCAACAATAGCCCAATTATGGAAAGAGCCTAAATGTCCATCCACTGATGAATGGATAAAGAAATTGTGGTTTATATACACAATGGAGTACTACGTGGCAATGAGAAAGAACGAAATATGGCCCTTTGTAGCAACATGGATGGAACTGGAGAGTGTGATGCTAAGTGAAATAAGCCATACAGAGAAAGACAGATACCATATGGTTTCACTCTTATGTGGATCCTGAGAAACTTAACAGAAACCCATGGGGGAGGGGAAGGAAAAAAAAGAGGTTAGAGTAGAAGAGAGCCAAAGCATAAGAGACTCTTAAAAACTGAGAACAAACTGAGGGTTGATGGGGGGCAGGAGGGAGAGGAGGGTGGGTGATGGGTATTGAGGAGGGCACCTTTTGGGATGAGCACTGGGTGTTGTATGGAAACCAATTTGACAATAAACTTCATATATTGAAAAAAAAAAGTGCACATTTTGTTTTGTGGAACTGAAATCACTGAGCCACTGGACAGGTGTTTCTCCAAGCAAAAGGACATAAATCCTTGGGGTAGGTAAATTGCCCTGTGAGTTTAAGGATGGAAAAAATTTTTCTTTTTTTCTTTTTTTTTTTTTTGAGAGAGAGAGAGAGCAAGCCAGGGAGGGGGACAGAGAGAGAGAGAGAGAGAGAGAGAGAAATCTCAAGCAGGCTTTTCACTGTCAGCACAGAGTCTGATGCAGGGCTCAAACCCATGAACTGTGAGATCATGACCTGAGCTGAAACCAAGAGTCAGATGTTTAACCGATGAGCCACCCAGGTGACCTGGAAAAAATTGCTTTTAATAACAGATGGTAGAGAGGAAAGATAAAGATTGGGGAAGGTCTCATAAAGAAGGACATTTTAATTGGCCCCAGATAGTGATTGAATCTGGTTATATGGATATTGAAGACACGGGCTTTGCACAGAAGGGCAAAAGCGTTAAACCTTCAAAAGGCCTTTCACTGTCCTGCATTCTTATAAATGACCTGCCCCTACCTTCTTCTCTGTTGCCTCTTTGCCTACCATTTTCTCCTTGTCCACTAAGCTGGACTCACTGCAGCCTTCCCTTCCATTCCTTGACATGAGATTTGTCAGCATCTCTCTGGAATGCTCTTCTCCCAGATGTTCGTGAGGCTTCTCCTCTTCACTTGATCATCCAGCCTTCCCTGACCAACCTAGCCAGCCCGCTCAGGCCCTCTATCCTCTCGCTGTATGAAATGATCTCCATGGCACATGTCACTAATTAAAACAGTCTTAGTTAGCTTCTTACACATTTCCTATAAGCTCCACAAGGACCCTACATTCTCTGTCTTCACTTCTGGATCTTCAACACCTGGAACAATGACTGCGGTAGACTAAGCACTCTTTAAGTGAATAAACGAATAAACGAATGAATGGACGAGTGGAGAAAGATGCCCTTGTTCCTTGAGATTCTGTGAAAAAATGCATTGAGTCATTCATGTTGCTTACAGTTTAGTCTGGATGGAAAAAAGCTGTGGGCACTGAGGGTGCAGAGTTAGATTGAAGCCCGATTTTGGTGGGTCTCAGATGCAGGTCAGTGAGTTTGCAAGCAAGGTCCAACTGCTGGATGGACCGTGGCACCCAAAACATGAATGCTACCCGCAGGCAGGAGTCTAGGCAAAGGTGACACCAATGGGGAGCGGATGCACGCTCTTGGCCTCAGCAGTGATATGAGCAGAGCCATGATTAAGGAAGACGAAGGCAGGGCTAGTGTGGAGGATAGATCTGAAGAGGAAGTGAGACTAGGGGTAATCAAAACAACAATGGCAACCACAATGTGCTAAGGGCTTTCTGGGTGCCAGCCCCATTGTTACACACATTTGCTGCACTGTCTTACTAGTGCTCACAGAAAGTTCGTGGGAGAGGTCACAAAATGCCCATTCTACAGAAAAGAAACTTGAAGCATCAAGAGACTAAGTATAGTTCAAGGTCACAGAGCTCAACAGAGAGCTGGGAGAAAACAGGGAGAAATCGAAGGAGAGTATTAGCTGAATATGAGAATGGCAGATGTTAGGGATTCCATCAAATATTCCTGGCTGCCATCATTGGAGGCACTCTCCAGTTGGGCTTGCCCAAGGGACACTGTACATGGGAAAGCCATTGGAATGTAAGTGGAACTGAGAAGTGTCACTTTTGGTTGGAGGGTCTGAGAACCAGTGTGCAGTTCACCTGAGGTCTCCTTCCTTCTGCTGCAGAGACCAGTACCTCCAGTGTGACTGTTTTGAAGCCTGCATCCCGGAGTATCTCATGTGGAGCACGGCCCCCAGCCAAGCTGTGATGGACACGTGACATAGGTTGTTTTGAACCACTGAGATCTGAGTGCGTGTGTGCGTGTGTGTGTGTGTGTGTGTGTGTGTGTGTTTAAACACAGTATAATCCAGCCTACTTTGAATTCTTTATACAAGGAGAGTCACAACAGAGTTCCTTGGACAGAATATCAGCAACTGCCCTGGGAGGACCCCTCTACAGAAGTAGTTTGCATATTAATTGAATCGTGCTGAAGATGGGACCACAGCTTCGAATTTCTGCTCCTCTCCCCAGCACCCCTAGGCATCGAAGGTTGAGTTAATCTCCCTCCTCGGATGTTACAACATTCCTTGGTATAATCAACATTCGTTCACACAGGTGCTTATTTTATTTTTTTCCCCTTCATTCTGACCCCAATTTTTTTTTTAATTTTTTTTTTAATTTTTTTTTTTTAATTTATTAATTTGAGACAGAGAGAGCGAGAGAGGGGAAGGGGCAGAGAGAGAGAGGGAGAAAGATAATCTCAAGTAGGCTCCATGCTGTCAGGGCAGGGCAGAGCCCAAGGCAGGGCTCAAACTCACAAACCATGAGATCACGACCTGAGCCACAATCAAGAGTTGGATGCTTAACTGACTGAGCCACCAAGGCACCCCTGGGCTATAACTGTTGTTCGGTCTCTTAAGTTGTTTTGTCAGTACTTTCTCTTCGTGTCATTCTCTGCATATGGCTGGAGGCACATTTGGTTTGTTCCCTCCCCAGCCTTCATAGTATTCCATAGTAAATGTCCATCACCTGTCACCTGTCCTCGGCCCTAATGGTGGACGCAAGGTAATCACCCAGGCACCTTTCCCACACAATGCCAAAATGATGTCCTGCACAGGTTCCCTTGCAAAATCGACAAGAATTTCTCTGGGATAGGTGGGACAAGAATTTCTCTGGGATAGACTCAAATCACCTGGCCATAAGTCTGGACAAACTTAATTCCACTGAATACTACCAAATTACCACACATTTCAAAAGGCCTGTATAACTTTATACTGCCACCAGCAGTGCTGAAAGTCCTGGTTTCCCACGTGGTATTCAGTGTTTGTTTTCATCCAAATCTGGAAAACGTTCTTACCGCATCCCTTGCTTGTCATATCCTTGGTATCTGGCCCTTGAGGAGCCTGTGAGCCAGCTCTGTGTGGTGCCCCAAAGTCACCGCTTAGGGACAAGACCTCTGGGAGGCCACCTCTCCGGGCCTGATGGGCTCAGCCCATCAGGCGTCCCTGCACTCTTGTACGGGTCACCTGGGGTTAGGGACCCTAGGCTGTCTGTCCTCGTGGTCACAACGCCTAGTCTGGCACACAGCAGGCACTCAAGGAATATTTGAGGCTTTGCTGAATTTGCTGCGAGAGCATCACTAACTTACTGTTCCGGACTCCATTAAATTAGTCAGTTGGCCTGAGAGCCAGGATGAAACTTCCCAAGATGCCCGAGTCCCTGGGTGAATTCTCTTCAAGGAGAAGTATAATGAGCCGTACATTTTAATTATTCCAAGGACACTGCCCGGTCAGTAGCTTTCTGAACCATGTACACGCCCTGAGCCTGAATTCTCAAGATTATGTTTGTTTTCTGCGTGTGCGATTCACCGATTTCCCATTTCTGCCTTTCTGCCTTCCTTCCTCAGGGGATCTGAACCAACATACCTCCTTTGCTTTACAAACTAGAAACGAGCAAATTTAGTGTTTCGGATTATAAAACAAACAGCAATCGCAAACGGCACCAAGCCAGTCTCTTAGGAACAAAATAGCAGACTTTGGGCTCCCTGAGGATGAGCCATCACCAGCATGGGCGGGCAGCCCAGCTCTGTCCCCAACTCGGCGGCAAAGGGGCGCTTTTGTGGCGGCTCGCCACAAATAAATGCGAGGGCGCATGCTCCCCCATCTTAAAAATAATTAGTGCAGATGCCAGGTGAATAATTCTGGAAGGCTAATTGGTGCTGCATTTGGCTTCCTCCCAGCCTCCCCTCCAGGATGGCCTGCAGAGCCACTGGTCTATGTGCCCAGACCCGCGCAGCTCACAATCCGCCTCCGCCTTCTCTTTCAAATTTGTCAGTGTCACCAGAATGATGAATTTGATTTAAAACAATGCCCAGCGCGTCTGGGGGGAGCACGGCATCAGCCGGGTTAAGAGAAATGTTTGGGCAATGGGGTAGTTTGATGAGTTTTATGTTCTAGGTAACTGAGAGTTAAGTAAGACATCCTTTTCTCTTCGATCCCTGTGACTGCATGCATTTCTAAAATGAACTATTGCGTTCTCCTGTCCTTGTAAGCGCAGGGGAGTGAGCGTGGCAGAATCCTTCTCCGAGGACAAGAAGTTCAGCCGTCATTCTCGGCCATCGTTCCTGCATGTCGATTATAAGATCATTCATGTAGATTTAGAAGGTATAGAAACCGGACGTGAACAAATCCTGTTACCTTCCAGGAGCTGAGATCTGGAAATAAGTCTTTCCTTTTTCTTTTTTGTGATTTGCCTTGGAGGGTATAAAGGAGGTCTGGTTAGCGGAGGCTCTTCATGAGTTGGCATGCAGAGGAGTGAAGTTTTTGTTTTCCGTTCAGAATCTTAGTGAACAGCTGTCTAATTCATTTTCTGATCAAACTAATACTGTGTTTCAGGTTCTTCATTCCCTAGACTCATGTGGATGAAAGTATCTCCTAAAAGTCATAAATGTTGTCCAGAGAGTATTAATTATAATTTTTGCCCACTGATTTATATTGTGCGTGAGGCGAAATTGTGGCTTTTCACACACGTGCGTGTGTTTTTTTAAGCAAATAACTTTATCTAAATGTGTTGAAAAAACTTCTATCTTGGAAAGACAGCATGGTATAATGAACTGAGTTCTGGCTTCGAAGTCAGACATAATCTGAGTCAAATTTGAGCTCTGCCCCTGCTGTGTGGCCATAAGAAAATTATTTAACCTCTCTGAGCCTAAACTGCCTCCTCCGAGAAACGAAGATAAAAATCCTTCCTTTACAGGGAGGGCCAGGCTGGAGATTAAAGGAGAGACTATGTGTAAGTGCCTGGTGCCTAGTGGTTGATGAAGAAAGTCAGATCTTTCCCCGGGATTGGAAAACAGATTATACCATCTATTGTGCTGATCGAAACCAAATAACCCTTCTCTTTGCCCTAGGATGGTAACATTGCCGACTCAGGTCCTACCTGGTGCAGATTGTTAGTGATGGGTAATGGTACGTGCTAAGTTGACTGGGCCAAGGGATACTTGTGTGGGCAGGCACTGTCCAATCGAAAGGAAACCTGTACGAGGAAACCATACAAGGAAAGGTGGAGGAAGAGAGGATTTGTCCCTTCTCTGCCAGCCTGCTGGAGCTGGGACAAGCCCTGGGACAGGAACTTAACACCACTGGCTCTGCTGAGGCCTTCAGACTCAGACTGAACTACACCATTCGCTTTCCCGGGCTCCACCTTGAGGACAGCAGATTGTGGGTACCGACGATCAGTGTCCATAACCTCACGAGCCCCTTCCTCATAATACATCTTCATGCGTATCTCCTATTGCTTTTCTCTCTCTGGAGAAGCCATTGTAGTGAAGCAGCCTCTATTTACTGACCTGAATTCGAACCATTGATTTGGGAAATTTTTAGCCTTCCTACCCCACCTGTTCAGGGCTCTCATCCTGGTTCTTTTATTTTTTTTATTTTTTACTTTTTTATTGTTTTTAAAATTTTTTAATGCTTATTTTTATGTTCGAGAGAAAGGTGCGTGGGGGGGGGGGGGGGGGGGCGGCACGCAGAGAGAGAGGAGATACAGAATCCGAAGCAGGATCCAGGCTCCGAGCTGTCAGCACAGAGCCCGATGCGGGGCTCGAACCACAAACCGTGAGTTCATGACCTGAGCCAGAGTCGGATGCTCAACCGACTGAGCCACCCAGGCGCTCCAATATCCTGGTTCTTCTAAACAATGTGGGACCCCACCTCTGCAGAATTGCCCGTGTGGGAATTTTCAAGATATTATTACACACAGCTATCTCACTTTTTCTTTCTCTTTTTCTTTTCTTTCTTTTTCTTTTTGTTTAGTTATGGCCCACAGTGGCCAAACCAGATTTCAGTGGGATACTAGAAACTGAAGTCTATGTTCACACAGGTTAAAAAGAAATAAACCATGTCACTAATGACATTTCTTTTGCAGGTTTTCATGACAGGTTCCTCATTTGATGTCCTGACTACAGAGAGACATGAGGCCAGGCTGCTTTATAAACAGGTTTTAAATTTTTTTTTGTTTAACGTTTATTTATTTTTGAGACAGAGAGAGACAGAGCATGAACAGGGGAGGGGCAGAGAGAGAGGGAGACACAGAATCTGAAACAGGCTCCAGGCTCTGAGCTGTCAGCACAGAGCCCGACGCGGGGCTCAGAACTCACGGACCACGAGATCATGACCTGAGCCGAAGTCGGCCGCTTTACCGACTGAGCCACCCAGGCGCCCCATAAACAGGTTTTAAATCTGTGGCCTCACACGAGTCCCCTGTTTAGTCCCCCTAAACAGCAAGTTTAGGAGGAAAGTAAAGGTGCTCCTTGAGGCCCCTTGGCTGACCCACCCCAAAGCTAACAGCACAGCCTGAATCCTGGCATGAATCATAACTAAATGTCAGAGTATAGGCAATTTTGACTTTCTTCCTCTGGAAATGGAAAATAAAAATACCTCCTTTTTAGGGTTGTTGTGACATATAAAGTAAAAATAATTCACAGGCATATAGGAGGCTCTCTGTAAGTGACAAGCACCTTCTTCGGGCACAGGGAGTAACATAGGAAACAGACTATCAACTGACCTTTAAAAAGACCGGACTTGACTTTTCAAGGATGTGGCACCACCGGGACTGTCACACATGGCTGACGGAGTGGAAAATGGTGTGACCGTCTTTGGGAAAACTCTTGGGAAGTTTCTGGCAAAGCTGATCACACACTTAGCAGATGACCCAGCAACACCATTTCTAGAAATGAATGTGTATGTCCCCAAAAAGATCTTGTACGAGAATGTTCACATCAGCTTTGTTGAGGATAGACAAAAATTAAAACACAGACCAAATTTCCATCAGCTGGTAAATGGATAAACAAACTGTGGTGTGCCCACACAAGGGAATAGCACTCAGCCATAAAAAAGAAGAAACTATGGATTATGCAGCAAGAGGACTTAATCTGAAAAACGTTATATTAAACTAAGGAAACCAAGCCCAAGGGAATAGATGCTATGTAATCCCAAAGTGCAAGAACTCTAGTGGCTGATGGCAAAGTAGTGGCTACCTGGGAGGATGGAGTGGTGGTATTGACAGGGAAGGAACTTGGCGGAACTTTCTGAGGTGATGGGCATCACCTAAACATTTAGGTAATGGCTGCGCAGATAGGTACAAAATCATCAGCTACGCCATTATGATATGCATATTTTACACTTGCAAATTATACCTTAAAAATAAGACTGAAGATTACCTTTGGCAGTTAGTACCTTGAACAAACCCTCAAGCCGTCGACACAGCAATTCCTAGGAGTCAGAGAAGCCTAAACACGTCCCATGGCCCCTCCATCACCCCTCCGTGGACACATGTGTAGGCATTTCCTGCCTGTCTGATATGTCTTCAGTCACTCATCATTTATTGAGCATATCTCTACCACATAATAAGAAATAGGAAGAATACAATAACATCTCTTCCTTCCGAACTTTATAATGTGGTTACTGTAAGTTTCTGTCGAGTGTTGGGACAGGGATTCGAAAATACGTATTTGCAGGTGCCTGTTTTGGTCCAGCTGGCATTTTCTGTAGGAACACAATGAATTCATCTTGCATCATTCAGGGGACAGGAGCCGGACAGCCCCCAGAGCGGGGTCTGCTTTATCAGGCAGTCCAGTTACAGCCCCAATCTGCTGGGGAGGGCAAGAGCATCCTCGTTCCCTGACTCCAGATTTTTCCTGACACAACATTTCATGCTTTCATCTGCCTTCAGAGTTTGAAAGCATGTTTACGAATTACTTACTTTTGTGGAACCTATTAAATGAGAAGCCTTGTTTCTTAATAACAAGTAGATTAAAATGTGAGTAATTTCATGGTCGGCAAAGACAGTGAAATGTTTATTTAATTCAGTAACACACACTATTCGTGTTCACAAAGCAAAAGCATATTTGTCATGAACAAGGAATTACTGTCTGCAGGTGGGATGGTGGCGGCGGAGAGGGCGCTGGGGTCCCTGCCCACCCATCGTGAGGCCACCTAACACTGCCCACACGTGCTGGGCCTCGGGCAGAAGCAGGTCCTCTCTTGGAGGACCCGGGTAAACTCTGAGAGGGCAGGGGCCTTGTAGGCTCAGAATTGTCCAGCATTGAATTTCGCACAACTGCTCCCGGAGAGTAATGACTATTAATTGACTGCATCCGAAATACCTACTGTGAGCCGGGAATCACTGACCACTTCGTAAGCCTGATCTTAGTTAATCCTTACGGCAGCTCTGTGAAACCGGGCTCGCTATTTTAGGAGCTACTATGTAATGAACACGTAGAGAGCCCAAGGCATTAATTTAATCCTTGCAACAATTCCACAAAGAGGGCACAATTATTCTCTCCACTTTACTGAGGAGAAATCTGAAGTTGAAGAGGCCACGCGGCACCTCTGAAGGTCACGCAGCTGCAAAAGCCTAACAGGCAGTTCAGTCTGAGCACCTACCTCCCCTCTCCCAACTCTAATCTCCGACCAGGTTTGCTTCAAGGTGACCGGCAGAGCAAAGGAGAAAACCGAGGCATGCCAAGGCCAGCACCTTGGACGTAGGGAGGGCAGGGGCTAGGAGAACCTGATCAGACACAGAGGCCGGCCCTGAAGAAAAACACAGAAGTAGTTCAACCAGCCCTGTAGCTGTGTGCGTGCACACTGTGTGCCCTGTGTGTGTGCCCTGTGTGTGTGTCTGCGTGTGGGGACATCTGCGATGGTGGCCGTGACTGTGGAGAGGGTGATGTGCACGGGAGCGGGGAGGCGTGCTGGGAGGACGCCACGGTTTCTGTCCTAATTTTGGCAACAGGTGTCCTGTTTCCAGGGTGGCCAGTCTCTAATGGAAGAGTCCGGAGCCAAAAGCAGGTGGCTTTTCCTTTCCGACAGAATTGAAGCGTTTGGACACAAAAAACAAAGCCTGACACAGTGCCCCAAGATCACACGGGCAAGTCTTTAACATGGCCGTGTAATCTGAATTTTTAGCGTTCTCTGCAATTATTAAATCTTTCCGTATGTATAATTTATCCCCCCGACTGGAATATAAGTTACTAGAAAGCCTGTGTGGTGATGCCTGTTAGCGCCCTTCCCAAGGCCCTCCCATTCCAGACACCCCTGACCAAGACTTAAGGCCCCAATTCTTGACCTATACATGGCTGTCCTCTGACCCGGAGCCGGCCTGCCTGGGCCTCAAGTCCAGGCGGGAGAAGCCCCCGCGCAACGGCGGACAAGAGTAACACGCAGGTCCCCCCAAGCCAGGACAGCTTGGAGGTGTGTTCTGTACTACCACAACCCCCCCTGCCCTGTGGAATTTTGCCACAGGGGCACCAGGTGGTCACGGATGCAACGTCCATCTTCTTCCTTCCCTTCGCGTCCTCACCCCCGATTCCCCTTCCAGGGCTTCCTGAGATCACATCCTAAAGAGACCCCCTGCTCTGGAAACTTCACCTCCACATTCAGCTCCTGAGAGAAGCCGAACTAAGAGAAATGGGCATTTAAATCTTCCAGGCTCAGCCTTCAGATGGTGGTTCCCCAGATGTGGGCACTAGGCCAGAAGCATCACCTTCCCCTGGCATTTGGTGGAAATAGAAATTCTCAGCCCCTCCCCCCAGACCTGATGAGCCAGGAACCCTTGAGGGATGGCCTAGGATTTTGTGATTTAGCAGGCCGTTCAGATGGTGTTTTTGTTTGTCTGCTTCTGGTTTAGTTGAGATATAATGAGCATGTAACATTGTGTAAGTTGAAGGTATAAAACACTACGGTTTGCTACATTATATATTGCAAACTGTTCCCCATAATAAGGTTAGTTAACACACCCATCAGTTCACCTAGCAAAATGGTGTGGGTGTGATAAGAACTTTTAAGACCTACCCTCCTACAACTTTCAAATATACAAAATTGTTGTTAACTGCATCACCATGCTGTGCATTACGTCCCCATGCCTTATTCATCTTATAACTGGAAGTTTGTACCTTCTGACCACCTTTATCCATTCCCCCCCCCACCTCTGGTGACCACAAATCTGTTCTCCCTATTTATGAGTTATTAGCTTTTTTTAGATTCTACATATGAGTGATATCACACAGTGTTTGCCTTTCTCTATCTGATGTATTTCACTTAGCATAATGCCCTCCAGGTTCATCTATGTTGTCACAAATGACAGAATTTCCTTCTTTTTTATGCTGAATAAGAATCTATTATATATATATATATATAGATGTACATATATGTATGTATGTGTATATATATGTATATACATACACATACATACATATATGTACATCTATATACATATATACACATACATACATATATGTACATATATACATATGTGTATATATACATATGCGTATATATGCGTATAGATGTATATAGATGTACATATATGTATACATACATATACATATGCACATATGTGTATATATGTACATATATGTATATATGTACATATGTACATATACGTATGTGTATATATGTATGTATACATATATACACATACATATATATACATATACGTACATATATACATATATATGTGTACATATGTATATATGTATATGCATGTACATATGTACATATGTACATATATACATATACATATATATACACATACATATACATATATATACACATATATATACATATATATATACCACAACTTCTTTATCCATCTGCCAATGGTCACTAATGATGTTTCTATGTCTTAGCTGCTGTGGATAATGCTGTGATGAACATGGGGGTACAGATACCTCTTCGAGACTGTGATTTTGCTCTCCTTGAATATAATTTCCCCGAAGGGGGAATGGCCCCTGCAGAGGATTCTGTTGCAAAATACAGTCTGAGAAACGCTGCCCTCCAGGTAAAATAAGCATTTGTTTACTGCATGAATATGAGAGTAAAGGAGGGAAGAGACTGCATCCTGGTCAGGACCAGCCAGAGTGGGAGCCGCACACCCCCAGACCTTCCTGGAGAAGCCTGGAGAGCCTTTCACACTGGACAAGATACAGAAGAGATCTGCCTCAAGTGAGACGTTTCCCTTGACATGGCGGACCCTTAGCAAGCCACGGAACTGTAGTTTTCCATGGCTGCGCTGAAGTGGCTTCGCCCCTCCAAGTACTGCGCTTGATTTAACAAGGTTTCAGCGTTGCTCAGGATGAAGTAGCCAACAGTCAAAGCCTGCGTCCATTATTAGCTATCATTCGCGGACTTACAGTTTATAGTTTTCTAGGGGGCAAGATCTTTCCGTCTAGAAAATGATGACCCTCTCAGAGATCAGTTGTGACCCTTGATTGCTGCTAGAAGCGACCACAAACGCAGGCTCCTCCCCCGGCAGGCAGCAGGGGCGCCCCGTGGCTGAGTGCGCCAACGTGCTGAGTCTGAGATGCACGGTGGACGCTCCCGAGGTTCCCTCCGCCCACTTCGCGTCCCCCTGGCTTCCCTACCTATCATCACATCGCATCCAGAGCAGATCGTCAGGGCGGGTTTCAGAGAAGGTGACAGGAGCTGAACGAAGGGCCCAGAAATGGCAGCGAGGTTTGGGGAAGAGATGGAGTCGGTGGGGCCCCAGGGACGTCGGTAGCGGCCAAACCAGGAGCACAGGGATTCGATCGCAGGCTTCACGCTTCCACCAGCAGGGGGCTCCTCTTGCAGAGAGCTGTCCTGAAAGGGAAAATTCGGTGGGATCCGCACCGAGAGCCTTCTCAGGTGTGCGCAAGGTCTGACTGTCTTGCAGAATGGAACTTGCGCCCCTCCCCCTCACGTTTGTGTGACGTTGGGCACATGAGCTTCCTCATCGGACCTCAGAGTTGGGACCAGCAGTTCTCACCAAATTCTTGCAGATGCGTGATTCTCGACTTCCACGAATTCTCTACCATAGAGCCTTCCTCATAAGGCAACAGGGCCGAACTCCCTGCGCCGCCCAGGGCGAGCTCCGTCCCTCCCTATCACAACCGCTCTGTTCTTTAGTCTCCACTGGCCCCGGACCAAGCTCTGAGCGCCGTCAGGCTGGGGTGACCTCCTGATCTTGAGTCTCAGGTGTCCTGATACAGCCATCAGGGATTATTAGTGACCTGATCTGCCTGGGAGAGAGCCACTCGCCTGAACATCGCTCCCTCTGGGACCAGGAGATCGATGATGAGCGGACCCTTGCCCTGAACTAACGGGCTGATGGGAGAGGGCATTTTGCCTTTGGCCTTCTGACCACAGAGTCTCACAGCTGAGCTAGTCCATCAGTCATGCTAATGGAAAGCCGTACATTGGATAAGGGCTGCAAAATACACGGCGTGGGCCACCTCCTAGCCTGCCTCTTTATGAGCAAAGGAAGCACTTGCTAGATACTACGCATACGTGGCTTCCCAGAGAGGCTGAGGCTTAGACGGGTTCCAAGAGGGCTGTCCCAGGCTGTTCAAATGGAAGCACATTGTGCACTTGGTTCTTGTCAAGATGCCAGGGAAGGTCACCAAAATCTTCGGAGCTTACCTCTATGTGTTTTTCCCTGGCCTTTGTCACCAGAAAGCACGCCGTCCCAACCCTGTGATCTTTGGGAGGAAGCAGCTCGGGGCTGCTCTGTGTTAACCTGAGCGTTTGTCTGCTTTGGACTGTCAAGGGCTGCCTGAGACGCTTGAGCCGTTTGTAATCCCTTTCCCTTCCGAGCAAATCCAGAGCGGCACTAAGGAAGCCTGCATTTCTATTTCAAATTACAACTCTTGTCACACCAACTGTCACCAACTCATTACTTTTTTTCTTTGAAACTGTCCTGAATTCTAACGCACTTTGCTCAAAGGCTTTGTTTCACCCAGCGTCTTTAGCTGTGAATGTGTCTTTCAGACAAGACGTTTAGAAAACAATTGGCAAACGGAAGTGGTCGCACACACAAAGGAGGAACGTGTAATCTAATCTGTCCTGAAAGACTGGCAAAGCAGGGGTTCTATTTGTTGAATAGAACGCTATGTACTGTTCAGTCATTGTATTAGTTCATTTATCCTGTCCCCAAAATTTCTCATGACACACTGTAAATTAGTTCCTTCTGATAGTATCCTCTAATTTCAGGAAAGGGTACAGACCATTGAGTTTGCCTGGCCAGGTTCAAATGCTACCCCCATCACTTGGGGCATTTACTCTTCCTGTGAGTCCATTGCTTCATTAGAAATTCTAAGTTTCAATTTGTTGTATTTAGAACACAATAAAATTGGAATTCCAAGTCAATGAGGAAAAAATTATGCCAAAAAAAATGGTGCCAGAATAACTGATTACCTATTTCACTAAGATATTTTAGTTGTTAATTGTTAGGAGAGAAAGAAAGGAAGGAAGGAAGAAAGAAAGAGAAAAAGAAAAAAAAAAGATTAATTCAAGAAAATATATTCGTGGAGTATCTGGGTAGCTCAGTTGATTAAGTGTCTGACTCTTGATTTCAGCTCAGGTCATGATCTCACGGTTCATGAGTTCGAGACCCTGACATTCGGAACCTGCTTGAGATTCTGCCTCTCTCTCCTTCTCTCTGCTCCTCCCCTACTCTCTCTCTCTCTCAAAATAAATAAACTTTAAAAAATGAAAATATGTTTGGAAAATTGGGGCGTCTGGGTGACTCAGTCAGTTAAATGTCTGAATTTGGCTCAGGCCATGATCTCACAGTTCATGGGTTTGAGCCCTACGTTGTGGTTTCTGCTGTCAGCAGGAAGCCTGTTTCAGATCCTCTGTACCCCCCTTCTCTCTGTCCTTCCCCTGCTTGCTCTCTCTCTCTCTCATAAATAAATAAATAAATATTTTAAATTTCTTTCTAAAAAAAAAAAGAAAATATATTTGGGATGTAACCATAAAGGAAATATCCGATAGATTTGATGATGTAAAAAACTAATTTTATC
Organism: Panthera uncia; assembly: GCF_023721935.1. Lineage (NCBI taxonomy): Eukaryota > Metazoa > Chordata > Mammalia > Carnivora > Felidae > Panthera > Panthera uncia. The sequence goes on along the minus strand of NW_026057586.1, from coordinate 55,179,890 downwards.
AAAAACACAAAATTAAAAGGTAAATGATGAGCAGGGAAAAAAAATAACCTTTTCAAAATGAATGCATAACAAATTCCTGCTATCCTTTCAGAAAGCGCTCTTAAAATTAGTGAGAAAGCAATGAAAACTCCAGTAGAAAATGAACAAAAGGCATGAACAAGAAATTCACAACCCAGGTGGCATACATTAAAATGAAAACTGTGATAAATATTTCATTGCAACAAGAATCAGAAAAATGCAAATTGAAAATAAAAAGGAGATGTCCTTTTGAATCTATTTGATTTATAATTTTTACAAATGACAAAAATAACCTGTGTTGGCAGACGTTTTGGGAAACGGCCCTTCTCGTACATGACTTTATAAAGTTAATAAGGAAAAACTTCAGTTTTAGTACAATTTCAACAAATATTAATTGAGCACACATGATTATGTGCCCAGCACCAGGTCAGGCTTGGGGACATATGTCAGTAAGACCAGGAAGGATCCTGCTCTTCTTGGAGCCTTTAATCTAGTTGTAGGAGGTTGTAGGGAGGGAGAAAAATTACAGAGGAGAAGAAGTAGAAGATATCTAATACATATACTAGTATTAACGATACAAGAATATTCAAATTTCACAAACTTGATCGCCCCTGACTGCTGAGCTTCAGAACTTCAGGGGAAATATCCTACCACATTCACCCCATCAGGCTCCCCTCAGCTTGTTGGAGGGGAAGTCTTGGGAAGTTTCTCACACATTAAGAAAAAAAAAATTGTCAATATCCTTCCGTTCCTACCTCCTTGTTGTCCTCCTCTTCCCCTGAATTAGTTGAGCAGCTACTTCACCATTGCATGGCTGCAGTGGCCTCTATGACGAGCATTCTGTGCTGCCCGTGGCACTGTCTCTGACACCCTCAAAGCCATAAAACCAGAGCCAAGCTTTTTGGGCCTTCCTTTCCCAGAGGGATGGTGTTCTATTCTATAAAGAAATACAGACCATCAAATTTCTGTACCCGTTTAACGTCTGAGGCTGGCCCTCTTCCCAGGATCACCCCAAGGAAAATTACAGAAGCTAGAGGGGGAAGTAAGGACTCCAGGAACTTTTAAAAAGTGACAAAAACTCAGGGTGCCTGGGTGGCTCAGTCAGTTAAGCGTCCAACTTCGGCTCAGGTCACGATCTCATGGTTCATGAGTTGGAGCCCTGTGTCGGGCTCTGTGATGACAGCTCAGAATCTGGAGCCTGCTTCGGATTCTGTGTCTCCCTCTGTCTGTGCCCCTCCCCTGCTCATACTCTGTCCCTCTCCCTCAAAAATAAATAAACATTAAACAAATTTTTTTTTTAACTGAGAAAAACTCTGGAGCAACTAAAGGTTGTTTTCAGCCAATGGATGTAGGGGACAGGTGACTGGAGGTGGCAGTGAGACACTGTGGAAAAGGAAGAATTAGGTTCTACTCTCACTAGTGCCTTGAGATGTCCTGAGACGATCCTTGCTTGCTCCTTAGCTGCTCCTTCTCCAGGTCAGCTGCAACAGTCCAGGACACTGGTATCAACAGGGCACTGACAAGAGTGACAAGCTGGTAAGAGAAAACAGGAGGAAGACAATACCCATTATAACCCACAGCTAGAATTTCAGGCAATAGTGACTTGATGGGAGAGGGGGCTGGCGGGATGGGGAAGTCAGATAGATACAAGAATGTGCCCAAATACTTACCAGTTAGTGGGGAAATTAAAATATTGTTGAGTTGTTTTTTTTTTTTTTAATCAATAGGGTTAAATAATCACACGCAATTTTAGGTTTAAGGACACATAAAGGACAAAAGTAGAATGCTTAGCTTTTAGAACATCGCAAGGAAACGCAATCTAAAGGAAAAGAGGAAAGGAGAAAACAAGAACAAGATATAGGGGGGAGATGTACATGAGATACACTGACAGAAATAATTTCTAATGTTATAGTAACCAATCAATATAAATGGGTTAAGCACATATATCACAAAACAGAAGTTTTCAGGTTGGATTTAATAGAAACAAATGCTTACCATAAATTATCCGCAAGAGAATGCCTAAAACAAAAATGACACAGAAAAACGATGGGAAAAATTGAAACAGGTAAATGTAAACTAAAAGAAACCTTGCTCTCTGATGGCAGAGAATACAGATCAGAAACATCAAAAGGGACAAAGGGGCATCTGGTAAGCGGAACAACAGAATAGGAAGACGACGCTCACATACATACATATGCCCAAGTGCAGCCTCCAACTAGGCCAAGTGACACGGACAGGACATCAGAAAGAAATAGAGAAGGCCACAATTTTAGTTTACAAGGGGCACAGAAAGTATTTCAAAAGACGTTGGCCAAAAAATTTTCTAAAATGTGAAAACATCAAGCTACAAAGGCCAGAAGTTCTAAGAACCTTCAGCCTAAACACAAAGACCTAACTCAGTTAAGTGCTGAAAAGCAAAGAGCAAGAAAAAAATCTAAACTGTCTAGAGAAAAACGACGAAAACAATAGATCAATTCCTCGTCTCTTAGTTGGAAATGAGGGAAGCCAGATGAAGTGCAGAGTTATCACAAAGTGCTAGAAGGCAATAGCCTTAATCTAGAATACTACAGAATACTACACTCAGTGAAAACGTCCTGTCCAGATTAAAAGAAAAACAGACAAAATGTTTAAATAGACCTTTAACCACAGAAGAGACATCAATGATAGATAGGCACGTGACAAAAAATGTTCAATTGTGAATGTGTTTACTAATCTCTTTCTGCCACTTCATTATTAGTATAGAGAAACGCAACAGATTTCTGTGCATCAATTTTGTATCCTGCGACCTCACTGAATTCATCTGTCAGACCCAAATTGACGTTTTTCCGAAGACATCCAGATGGTCAACAGACACAATGAAAAGATGCTCCACATCACTTGTCATCAGGGAAATGTGAACGAAAACCACAACTGAGATCTCACGTTACACCTGTCAGAATGGCTAGAATCAAAAAGACAAGAAAAAGCAAGTGTTGGCGAGGATATAAAGCAAAAGGAACCCCCACTCAAGTTGGTGCAGCCGCTGTGTAAAACAGTACAGAGTTTCCTCAAAAAAATTAAAAATAGAATCAAGATATAATACAGTAATTCCACTACTGGGTATGTATCCGCAGAAAACCAAAACACTAATTTGAAAAGATATATGCACCCCTATGTTTACTGCATCATAGCTTACAATAGCTGAGATATGGAAGCACCCCCAGTGTCCCTTGTTAGATGGATGCATAAAGATGTCGTGTGCATACACAGTGGAATATTACTCAACAACAAAAAGAAATGAAATCTTGCCATTTGCAACAACACGGATGGACCTAATGTGTACGATGCTAAGGGCAACAAGCCAGACAGAGAAAGACAAACACCAGACGATTTCACTCTTGTGTGGAATTTAAGAAACAAAACAAGTAGGCAAACAAAGAGAAGAGATAAACAGAAAAACAGACTCTTGAACACAGAGAACAGACTGGTGGTTGCCAGAGGGGAAGTGGGTGGGGGATGGGTGAAATAGTTAAAGGCGATTAAGATACGCTTATCGTGATGAGCACTGAGTAACCTATAGAATTGTTGAATCGTTATCTTGTACACCTGAAACTAATAGAACAGTGTATGTTAATTATACCTCACTTTAGGGGCGCCTGGGTGGCTCGGTCGGTTAAGCGTCCGACTTCGGCTCAGGTCATGATCTCACGGTCTGTGAGTTCCAGCCCCGAGTCGGGCTCTGTGCTGATGGCTCAGAGCCTGGAGCCTGCTTCCGATTCTGTGTCTCCCTCTCTCTCTGCCCCTCCCCCGTTCATGCTCTGTCTCTCTCTGTCTCAAAAATAAATAAATTAAAAAAAAATTTAAAAAAGAAAGTGTTCTATGTCATTGGTCATCAGGAAAATGAGAATTAAACCCATTAGTTAGATACCACTATACACTGGCAGAATGGCTAATTATATACTTTTTAATGTCAAAACTAAATGTGTTGAGGTTATAGAACAGCTGAAACTGTCATTAATTTTTGGTGGGGAAATAAAATAACATAACAACTTTGGGAAAAGTCCTGGCAGTTTTGTTTTTGTTTTTTTTTTTTTTTTTTTTTTTTTTAATAAACTAAACATGCAACTATGTCCCAGCCATTCTGTGTCTGGAAAAATGAAAACATGTGTTCACTAAAAGACTAAGACAAGAATGTTCATAGCAGCTTTATTCATAAAAGCCCCAAAGCGAAAATAGCCCAAGTATCCATTAACAAGAGAATGGGAAATCAAACACACAAAAAAACCTGGTAAATTCATGCAATGGAATACAACTCCACAATAAAAACTAACTCAGTTTTTTTTTTTAATTTTTTTAACGTTTATTTATTTTTGAGACAGAGACAGAGCATGAACGGGGGAGGGTCAGAGAGAGAGGGAGACACAGAATCCGAAACAGGCTCCAGGCTCTGAGCGGTCAGCACAGAGCCCGACGCGGGGCTCGAACTCACGGACCACGAGATCATGACCTGAGCCGAAGTCGGACACTTAACCGACTGAGCCACCCAGGCACCCCAAAAGTAACTCAGTTTTAGTAGTACTTGCAACACCATGGATGAATTTCAGAAAACATCATGCCGCGTGAAAGAAACTTTATGCAAAATGGTACACCTGTGTGACGCTATTGTGGTTTTTTGTTTTGTTTTGTTTTGTTTTTTACTGTGATAAGTTTTTCCCGTTTGGAAATTCATGTATAAATTACGTCCTCAAGAGAAAAACTGTAAGTAAGCTGAACTCTTTTGAGGATACTGATACTGAAATATTTATGGAGAAGTATACTGATGTCTACGATTTACTTTAAAATGCACCTAAAATGAGACTGATTCACGTAGATAGAAAAGAGGGATAATGGACGAAGAGATGAGTAGATATGTGAGAAAAAGTAAAGTCAAATGTTTTTTTTTTTTTATTTATTTTTTTATTTTAGAGAGAGAGAGCATGCAAAAGTTGGGGGGGGTGGTGGAGAAAATCTCAAGCAGGCTCCATGCTCAGTACGGAGCAACTCATCAAGTTGCTGGGCTTGATCCCATGACCCTAGGATCATGACCTGAGCTAAAATTGAGAGTCAGACACTCAACTGAGCCACTCAGGTGCCCCAGTAAAGTAAAACAGTAATGGGAAGATCTATCTAAGTGGTGATTACGCAGGTGCTCACTATAAAATTGCCAAAACTTTATGTCTGAACACTTTTACAATAAAACACTGGACAAAAATACATGAGACTGCAAAACTTTACTAAAAGCCATCGAAGGTGTTATTACTAAATGGAGAGACGTTCCAGGCTTTGATGATATAACATTGCAAAGATGTCAATTCTCCCCCAAATTAATCTACAAATTAAACATAGCCTTAATAAACTTCCAGTTGTATTTTTTAACATAACCAACTTAGATTAAACTTTATATGAAAGACTACATACCCAAGAACAGCTAACTCAACTTCAAAAAAGAAAAGAGTAAAAACTTGTCTAGCAGATTTCTAAGCACAGACAAATTGGCCAAAGAGAGAGCTTACAGGAAGATCCATATGTGTATACAGGATTATCGTTAGGGGACAGATGTGGCCTCACTGGCCAGCTGGGGAAGGATGAGTTATTTAGTGGACAGTGCATGGAGACTGGCTCACTAAATGGGGAAATAGAAAATGGAATCCCTCCCGAATAACACATACAAAATGAGTACCAGATGGCTTACCTGGGAAACAAAAACTGTAATGTTATCAAGTGACCATGCGATAAACTATTTTGTGACCTGAGGACAGAGGACTTCTTCAGAGCTTCAGACAGGCACACCCAAGACTCTCCACTTCCCCATTTTCCTGGTTGGCCCAAGTGTGGTGACTGACTTCTCCCCAGTCACGTCAGCTCCTGAAAGTAGACACCTGAGGGTCATCTGATTGTTTTAATCATCATTCAGACAGAATCCCAGTGTACAATCAGTGAAAACATCCTGCCCTATCATATATTAAAACAGAATAACAACATTATATGAAAATCATAACATCATAATAAAAAAAACCACAGAAGAGCAAACATCAAAATGTAAACAACAGGAACAGCAGGTTTGTTTTGGCGGTAAGATTATAGGTTGTGAGCTTTTACCTGCACACTTTTATATATTTGACAAATTGACTGCATTGAGCAGATAGTACCTGTGTAACGAGGGGTCAAACAGGTTTTCTCCAAATGGGCGAGGCAAAACGGAAACATTGCTTTGAGTGGGTATGTGATCACATGGGTCTAGGGAAAAAAAGATATTGATAGATGGTGCCCACACAAAGAGAAACACTGGGTTCAAAACGTCTTTGGTATGCTCCATGTTCAAGATCATCATGCTGAACACTCAGTAGGTGTTGAATTGACTTGTCTTGTTGGCCCTGAAATCGCGTCCACTGGGGCTACAAAAGGATGAATGTACCTGAAAGTAGGTGCTTTTATTGTCAAAGTGTAGTGAACACACAGAGAGCTGCATGCACACACACACACACACACACACACACACACCTTTGGGTTCGGGAAAGTCTGTGAATCTGGCTGGAGGTGCATGGATTGTGAGGGTGAAGGGGGCTTCTGTTTTTCTATTTTCACTGGCATCTCATTCTGCTGGTTACCTCCTAACTGGGGGAAAAGGGAGCGTGCTTCACTGAGTTGAGAATATTCCTCTACTTAGACTAGTTTTACACGGCCTTTCTCATTAATAAATATATTCGTATATTCCTGATGAAAATATTGCCAACTTTTGATTTTCAACTCTAAGATCTCCTGTTTTAAAAGTCCTCGTTACCAGATCTGAGCTCCAACAAGCAACCGGTGATGATGCGGTTAACGTTGGTGGCAAATGTGCCCGGTGCTAAGCTGGAGCTTCGTTAGCTCTGGAAGTTTCATGAACGCGGATCAGCCCACACTGATGAGAGTTTTTTTGTTTTTTGGGGTTTGTTTTTATTAAAGTCTTTGTTTTTCAGTTTGGATTGGTATCCTTAGGAATCTGTGTTTTGCAAGTGGAGTCCGAACAGATGCTTTATATGTGTGGAAAGATGAAGAGAACCGGAAGCAGCAAAAGTGCATTTGCAACTTTAGAACACTTTTGTAAGACTGAGTATTTCTCTATATTAACCAAGCATGTGTTTTGCGTCTATTTTAAAACAAGCACTGTGCTAGACTCTGGGGTTTCTGGAACAACCATGGCCTGCCTTTCTTCATCTTTACCCTCCCTCTTCCTCTCCCTTCCTCATTCCGTTTCTATCTTCTTTTATTTCTTCCCTTCTGCAACTATGTAACAAAGAATCATCTGTATGAGTAGCAACCTGCCACCTGATTTGAGGTATAAAGAATGATCCTTCCCCTTGCTTCCAGGAACACAGAACCTAGCCAAAGGGCAAGACGTGTGCACACGAAAAGTCAAAACCCAACGTAAAGACTTGATGCACTAAATTACAAAATAGAAGAGATGTTACAAGATAACAGTGTAAGATAGATGGAAATGAAATAGAGGGTCTATAGACAGCCGGAAGAAAAAGATCGCTTTGCTGGGGAAGGTTTTTTGCTTTCAGTTAGGCAAATGAGGGTTACGGAGCAACTAGAAAGAGACAAACTGTGTTTATTTCAAATGGATCACACTGAATAGGAGGCAAGATCAGATCCTAGGTGGAGAAAAAAAGGGAGATTTCTCGCAAGGTGGAGGTGCAGGCTCAGGAAGGCATGGAATGTGGCTGCGGGGAAAAAGCATGGTGATCTGACCAGGACAGAAGTTCCTGCAGGGACATGCAGGAGAAAGGCAGGTTTTCCATCTGTTTCCTTTGTCCCGGTGAATGTGAATTCAGACAGAATTTGGACAGGAGCCCAGAGAAATGCATTGGAACAACTCACTTAAAATATGGCATCAGAGCACACCTGCCAGGCAGTGTTTCCAGAATGTTTGTGAGTAGCTCCTTCCCTGGACCCAACTTAATTGGCCATCAAAATTGAGGGGAAAATAAATCTTAAAGGGATCTGTGTCTGGAGCATGTTGTAGGCGGCCAATTGGTTTCACTGGGTGTCTATTGGACTCAAGGTTTAAATGGATCCAACCACTAAATCCATGTTTTAATAAAATCTATGATTTGTGTCATTTTTCCACAGTTGATGCAAGTCAATAATTAGCTAACAGGATGTATGGGATAATATACTTTCTCCACTTCGGTACCATAAAACTTTTACTCTAGCAAACCTAAGGGTGGTTTCAGAAAGCTATTCATTAAGTAACCATGGCTGCCTAAAGAGGCTTACTAATTTTTGGTACGCCTGGGTGGCTCATTTGTTAAGCGTCCAACTTTGGCTCAGGTCATGATCCTGCGGTTCATGGGTTCGAGCCCCATGTCAGGCTCTGTGCTGACAGCTCAGAGCCTGGAGCGTGTTTCAGATCCTGTGTCTCCCTCTCTCTCTCTCTGCCCCTCCCCTGCTCTCTCTCTTTCTCTCTCTCAAAAATAAACGTTAAAAAAATTTTTTAAAGAAGCTTACCAACTTTAAAAAATCTCCCTATCTGACCCCTTCCCCATCTTAATAATATAAAGCATATTGCATAAAAGGTCTAAGTTTTAAATGAATTTGGGGAGGTCACATAAAAGTTATCTGGAGACTTAGAATATTTGATGGTCTTTATATAATCAGAAAAAAAAAATCAATAAGCATAGAAGTACTAGTGAAAGTTTTCCAAGTACACAGAAGCCACTGGATGCCAGAAGTAGCCTTCAAAGTGTACGTGTAAGATCGTACGGTTGCTTCACAGACACAGGGCAGCACCACGAGCTTGTTACTGGGCCCAGGAGGCTGAGACCCCGTCTCGATCTGCCCTGACAAAACCCACAACATACAACAGAGCTCCTCAGAGAAGGAAGGGCAAGGGTCTCACCCATGGAAGATCCCTGCTGCAAATGAATCATGGTATTCTTTCTGCTTAGTCTCCGTACAACCTCAGAATCCTTCTCAACCCAGTCCGTCAATAGCCAGTACCCATTTACAAGAGCTGTTACATGAGAGGGAATCTATTTGCATTCCTAACATAGATCCATCCCGCATGATGTGCAGATAATACATGGGCAGAGTAAAACGTGGAATAAGGGAACTCAGTCCTCTGGAAGACGGCATACCAAGGCGGTGTTATTCTCGTTGTTGTTGTTGTTAATCCACTTGACAAATGTCTGCAGAGGACCTACCAAGTGCCGGGGACACAGAAAGGAAAAGTTACGTTCTAATAGAACTCCTTGTTACTCTCTACATACACATATCATTGCAAATGAAACAACAGCTGGTATTTAGAAGTAAAACTCACATCCACAGTGTGGCGATGGGATGAAGGAGTGTTGGGGAGAGTTATCAGGTTGAATAATGTAAAGTTGCCATTTTTGCAGGTCGAGAATGGCCAAATAACCACTTCCTACATCTGAATGTATAATTTAACGAGGCGGTCAGGCAGTCCCCTTCAAGGGGATGGCACTTGGGCTGATTACATAACAAGAGGAAGACACAAGCGTATAGAGCTCTCCTGGCAGGAGAAGAGCAAGTGGGAAGGCACAGAGGCAGGAATATACAGGACTGAGTGACAGGCGGGCCAAGTGTCTGAGTCACAGCCAAACAGAGACGGGTGGGAGGCATGCCTGAAGAGGTGGGCAGAGGCTGAGGCTAAGGAGGCCAAGTCTTAGGTAAGGAGTATGGACTTTCTATTAGTTGCAATGGGGATTTTCAGCGGGGGGGCGGGGGGGGGGGTTCATATGATCTAATTAAAGCAAATTTTAAAAGATTGCTCTGGCTGCTGCATGGGAAATGGGTAAGAAAGGGTGGCAGCAGAAAAGCAGTTCAGAAGGATACTGATGTACTCAGGAGAGGGTCGATTATGGCTTGAACTAGGCTGGCAGCCGAGAGGCAAGTGGGCATGGCTGGATCCCAGATACGTTTTGAAGGTAGAGCTGCCCAACCTCACGGCAGTAATAATTACAGTCGTGCTAATCACAAGCAAAACCCACCAACGATTATTGTCTGTAGAAGACTCGCCATGTGCCAGGCCTGTTGCTAAGCATTTTGCACACATTCTTTATTTTAATTCACACACAAAGTCTGTAAAGTAGATACTATTATTATCCACACTCTGCAAATGAGAGAGCAACTCAGAAAAGTTGAATCGCTCGTCCGAGAACATATGGCCACTAAGCGGTGAAACCAGAATTTAAAATAAGAGGGTCCGATTCCCAAGGCAGAGTTTCAGACTACTCTAAGTTCTCTGCATCCAACCAGAAGTCCACAGAGTGGTGACCATATGTAGTGGATGCATAAATGGGGGCATGAGGTCAGGGAAATTTCCAGAGAAGGCATTCCAGCAGTGAGGCATGAATGGGAGAATAGATAGTGGAGGTGGGAAATAAAACCAAACCAAAGTTGTAGTCACTGATAGCTACCTAGGCACCAAGATGTTTCTTGTCTTTTTTTTTTTAATTTTTTAATGTTTACTTATCTTTTTTTTAGAGAGAGAGAGAGACAGAGCGTGAGCAGAGGAGGGGCAGAGAGAGAGGAAGACATAGAATCTGAAGCAGGCTGCAGGCTCTGAGCTTTCAGCACAGAGCCTGATGCGGGGCTCGGACTCACGAACCGTGAGATCTTGACCTGAGCCAAAGTCAGATGCTCAAGAGAATGGGCCACCCAGGCGCCCCAAGATGTATCTTTTCTTAATCAGCCCTTTCCCACCCTATAAAGTACACTGACTTGCTAATCAAGTGAGTGTATCCTTCACCCAGATACAGTCTCTCACCGTCTCTGCAGCTGGCCCATATTCTACAAGGCTATAAGACTTAAACATCCCCAAACATGATAGTTAGTCTTTTCCCAGTTGCATCAGAGCCTTCCGGAAGCCATACTAAATTTTCTGAGAAGACCACAGTCACCAACCATGGTGCCCTGGCATGCATCCCACTGACCTGCCTTAAATCCCTTTATGCCACTGCATAGTTCAGTGGGTTGGACCTACGATCATTCTGGGTGAGTATGTACCTTCATTCATTGGAAGAAACATTTTGAGTTTAAGCGAGTTTGCAATAAAAAAAAGTTGACATGTTAAAAATGACCACTCAAAATGCGTAGTATAGTTGCAAAGCTGGTTGAATCATGTTATCAGACAGAACTGTTTTTCCTGAATTAAAAAAAAAAAAAAAAAAAGAGCAAAGCTCTTTTGCATCGGAGACTTTGGGCCTTCTGAAGGGGAAGCAGAGCTATAAATGTTGAAAGATGCTGAAAAGACAGCTGTGGCTGAAGAACCTGCAGGAAATCTTTACCTGAGCAGGGTATGGAAAGGACTGGAAGGCCCCTCCCGCTTGCTTCGTAGTTTCATCTTTGAATTCAAATGACGTATTATAGTTTGCTCTGAATAATCCATCATTGGAATCTGTCCTAGGTAAGTTACTCATTGGCACTTGCCCTGTGCTTTTCAGGAGCTGAGGGCAGGGCCTGGCTTGCAGGGAGACTCAGGGAGGCTTGTGATAGCACCTGAGGGCGGGCACCTACCTGACTGTACTACACAAAGTAATGCAGCAAGGTATTGCTCTCCTTTGAGTAATCAGTGTCTTTCTCCTTGAATAAGAGTGATCCTGGGGCCCCTGGGTGGCTCAGTGGGTTAAGCGCCTGACTCTTAATTTCTGCTCAGGTCATGATCTCATCGTGGTGAGATAGGCTCCAGCTGGGGGTGGATCCTGCTTAAAATTCTCTCTCCCTCTCCCTCTGCCCCTCCCCCACTCGTGCACACACTCTCTCCTCCTCAAAAAAAAAAAAAAAAAAAAAAGGGCAACCCTTAAGAGCTATATTCATATATTATTCATATATGACTAAATACAACGCTTCTTTTAGCATTTATTTGTAAGTCCAGTGCCTCCCTGTTGGGACTAAAAAGAACTGCTTTGTTGAGTTGCTTCCCTGTTGGTGTTCTTCATAAAGCTTACTTAATATGAAAAATAATGTGATTGCCAAACTCTATCTTCCTATCAAGGCTCCGGGTTCCATGTTTTGCATGTTCACATCAGACAGCAAAATTAATTAACTCACAGCATTCAGAGGTCTGGGAACTTCATGAGTCAAGGGTCATGGAGAACCAGGGAAAACCTTGATTTTAATGAAATGTTAACAGCTAATTATACATCTGAACAGGAAAGATCAATATGACACTGCTGAGCCTCATTTTCTAATTGCCTAGTGGAGGAGCGTGATGCTTTGTAAATGAAAAGGTGGCTCACAAATGGATACCGGGAGCACTGATTCTAAAGACAACCAGGAGGCAGAAGGCAATGTGGGCTGTTGAGCCATGTGGGTTTTGACCTCTGTTCTCCAGCCAGGGCAAGTCGCTTGGTGTTGACTTCTTGATATCAGTTTGGTCGTCCAGAATCATCAACTACCGTCATATTGCAGCAAGACGTCCCTTTCCAGGCTAACAATGTGTCTTCCCTTTTAGTTGTCCATAATGTTTATAAAATCAAAATGAACATTTTGCATCTGAGTCCGTGGAAGAATGTGGCGTTTGTCACTTAAGAAAGCATTGAAATAGAGGTGGCACCATGATGTTAATCCCAAAGAAAGCCTCTCCGCACAGGTAACTGAGGCCAGTTTGCCTCATGCTTTTCTAAGGATGGGGGCACAGACTCCAGAGAGATCCCTTAGAGTTGTTGCGATATCTTAATAACCACAGGTATCTGCTTTCTGCCCCGGAGTTGGCTCTGATATGTAGCGACTGAAATGCATGAGGCCAAAATAAATGTTTACTGCTTCTAATTGAAAGACGCTGTTTTTGGAACAATGCTAAGCTTATTTCAAGGTCTGAATAAAATGGACCATTCCAATAAAACTTGCATGGGCGGGGGGGGGGGGGGGGGGCGGTCTATACAGCAGACACCAAATTACCCAGAGACCTCAGTTCTGGGTAGAACTGTATTTCCACGCAGGCTACCTGTCGAAACAAACAATTCTCAAATCTCAGTGTCTTTACCCACAAAGATTTATTTTTTGCTCCCTTCACAGCTCCATGTGAATCAGTTTGGGGCTGGTCCATGGGAAGATCCAGGCGCCTTCCATCTAGTGGTTCCTTTCATCTCCTAGGATAGGGTTTCTCAAACTCAGCACTAATGATATTTTGGTCGGAATATCTCTTTGTTATATGGGGCTGCTATGTGCATTACAGGACGTTTAGCAGAATCCTCGGCTTTGACTCACTAAATGCCAGCAGCATCTCCTCTCCTAGTTATGACGACCTGAAATGTCCCCAGATATTGTCTAATGTCACCTGAGAGCCAAAACCTCCTCCTACCCTCCCACTTCCTACCTCTCCCACCCTTGGTTACAACCCGTTGCTTTAGGACCTGGCAGTCCGTCACTAGAACCTCTCTATTTAGCCAGCTAATAAAAGAAAAGAGAGAGGGCCCCTGGGTGGCTCAGTCAGTTAAGGGTCCGACTTTGGCTTAGGTCATGATCTTACGGCTTGTGGGTTTGAGCCCCGTATCAGGCTCTATGCTGACAGCTCAGAGCCTGCAGCCTGCTTCAGATTCTCTGTCTCCCTCTCTCTCTGCCCCTCTCCCACTCGCAATCTTTCTCTCGCTCTCTCGCTCTCTCGCTCTCAAAAATAAACATTTAAAAATTTTTTTAAAAAGAACAGAAAAGAGAGAAGTCCCATCCACTCATGGATGCCTCAGCCCTGAGGTGACACCCCCACTTGGGTTCACATTTCACTGGTGGGAACTAATCACGTGTTCCCGTCTAGAATCAAGGAGGCTGGGAAATGTCTTCTAGCTGGATGTCCAGGAAGAAAGGAAGAAATAATTAGAGCTCAGGTGCATGTAGCTAGTGAAAGAGTTCTATCAGTCAAGTAGAGGAATAAAACCAGGGAAGGCTTCGTCTGTGATTGGAAAATATGCATTTCTCTGCAGTTACTGGGTCTAAAGGCTAGCAAGCATGTGCTAACAAGCACATGAGAGTCCATTTGAGAAAGCAGAGCGTTAGCGGCCAAGACGTAATTGTACACGGTCTAGGAGGTCAGGAAGACTAGCGCTTCTCAAACTTCAAGATGCATATACATTTAAATGAAGATTCTGGTCCAGTGTTTCCGAGAGAAGGCCCGAGGTTCTACCTTTCTAATGAGCTCCTGCATTTTGCCGAGGCTGCTGGCCTGCAGACTATACCTGGGTATCGAGGAAGTAGGAAAACAATACGCATTCAGAATATATGCATGAGGCTGATCCTGGTTGAAAGAATCATTTGCCCACATAGACCCAGAAACTCCTATGCTCTTAAGAACCAGTAGGTATCTTAGTTCTTTTAACAATTCGTGTGTGTGTGTGTGTGTGTGTGTGTGTGTTAGGGGCTGTACCAAGGCTTATAAACATCTGAGCCTCAAGATATCTCAAGGGGAAAGGAAGTGGGTGCAGAGTCTCCAGGGAGACTGAAGCACAGTGTGAAGCAACACAGAGCCTTTTTATGATTAAGTGCTGAAATGAAGGGTTCTCACATTTCCTTCTCCCAGCAAAAGAGAGGTGTTATTGTCCTTTACAGCAAGATGGTATTGCTTTTGAACAAGTCCAGCCTCTATGACTGAGGACTCATGAAGCCAGATAAGACCCTGGCAATAGAACGAACTCTTAATATTGCTCCTCCTGTACCTTGAATTCTTGCATCACTGGGACCTGAACCTTTGAAAATTTGTCAAAAGGAAAAAAAAATGTGCATGCCATTTCTAAGATCTTTAACCGTTAAAGAGGATTTCAAGCAGTTAGAGTTTTTGACAGCTATAGATATTTGCTCAGGCTAATCCTTCCTTTATTAATAAAACTCTATTTAGTTGCAAAACAATTATAAAATAAACATTGATACTCTTGGGATGTTTTCCCAAATGTACTCTGAAATTGTTCACATTCAGAACTATTAAGAGAATGTCTATTGTAAATATTATCCTTTTTAACATGCCAGTTCTTTATTTGCCTCTCAATACCAGGGGTGATGATTCCTAGTTCCTCATCCTATGCTAATAACCGATCCATTTGTGCTGATGATAAGTTGCAATTATTTTGCCTACATGCCCTTATTACTGTGCAAACTTCCCTCCTCTTTATTTTCAGGTAGTGACAATTGCCTGGACAACGCAGATGAGATCATATCATTGCCACTTACCAGCGTCAAATAATGTTTAAAATATGTCTCGTAAAATCAACAGAATACTAAAAATAAAAATTTAGGAAGTCCTCAATAGAAATTCAACACAAAGGTGCTTTGTGAAAAATGAAAGGGAGCCCCAATATAAGTGACTAGACCCTTTAGGGACAGATCAACAACACTTTGTGCCCTGAAGATGTTCCCCTCGTGCTCCACGACAGTCACCCAAATAGGCAGAGAGTGAGTTGTATATACTCCGAAGATTCAGACATCTACAGAAAAGGGCATAAACATACTGAAATTTATGTTAAATTACTTTGCTTCCCCTTCGATTGCTTTGGAAAATACGCATTAGGGGTGGTGCCAGGCATCCCACCTTGGAGTTACAGAAATCCCACCTGGGGATTCAGAGATGTTTCTCATATTTGTGCATAAGGGAAATCACAGAGAATTGAGCTCATGTTGGTTTAACCAACACTTGGAGAACCTTGGCAGTATTAATGATAATTTGCAGTTCTATCTGTCAACTCACGCTGGTATTCCTGCTACCTATCTACTTTTATTATTTCTATTTCATTAACATTTCTTAATGTTTATTTATTTACTTTTGAGAGAGATAGAGAGTGCAAGCAGGGGAGGGGCAGAGAGAGAGGGACCCAGAGAATCCCAAGCAAGGTCCTAGTCAGCCCTTCTCAGCCCAGAGCCTGACACAGAGGGGAGAGGAGACCCAGGTACCCCTATTTTATTAACATTTAATGAACACTTTAAGATAAAGGCATCTAGATCTATAACGGTTATTAATCCAAGCTGTTAGATTTTGATATTATCTTAGAGAAATAATTACAATTTGTTTTTAAAATTAAAAAAAAATCCTTAGATATTTAGGTCTCTACTAAGAAAAATTGATCCCAGGATTTTGTAATATCTTTAGCTTTTGTGTGTATAAATACAATTTAATTCAAGAAATAAAAGATCATTATTTGATTTGTTTGCAAAATGCATAAAAGAAGGGAGTACCATTAGGACATTATCAAGACAAAATAAGAACCAAGGCAATCTTTTTGATGAATATAAATAAAAGTATAAGCCCTCCAACTTTTGGGCAGATTCTATTTTTGTAAGCAGATAAAACCCACAGGAATTTACAGGCTACCAGATGCTCCTCAAAGCATTATTGGGTAATTCCAGATCTTTTCAGGAAATTGAGGATTTTGATATCCAACCCTTTTCCTATCCAATGTTAGATAGATAGATAGATAGATAGATGATAGATGATAGATAAAGGGAGGGAGGGAGGGAGGGAGGGAGGAAGGCAAAAGGAAGGGAAGAAAGAAAGAAAGAAAGAGAAAAGAAAAACGAATGGAAAACAAGGAAGGAAAGAAAGAAAGAAGAAAAAGAAAGAGAGAAATAAAGAAAGAAAAAAGAAAAAGAAAAGAAGAAAGATGTGCATATGTATTTGTGTGTGTGAATGTATGTGCGTATATACATATATGTGCATATACATGTGTGCATATACATGTGCACACACACACACACACACACACACACACAATTTCCCCTCCATCTCAGCAACTTGGGAAAGTGGGCAAGGAGGGGGAAAGACAAGTACTTTGCAAAATAATTGGCTCAATGAAATTTTTGTGATTACCTTTTAATGATGGTTCCTTCTAGTGTTCTCCATGCATTCCAACCCACAGTCCTTCCACCCTATTTCAGAAAGCCATCCAAAATAACAATAAATAAAGCCTCCCTATATTTATGCCTAACACCCTTAATTCTCCTAATTCTGGGCTTCACTGTAAGTGAAGTAAGAAGGTGGGACCTCCTAATGTCATCAACTCCGAGACAGTACTTAGGTTTGAAACCATAGATGGGGAGGAGTGAAAAGTTAGCTCCTATGTTTCAGCTGCCTAATCTTCGAGTGACACAGAATACCCAGGCCTCTCAGAGCCCCAGGGGGAGGGTAGGAGGGAGCCCAAGGAGAAGACATGCCCCTGACCCTCTCCCATAAGCCCCCAGCCTGAGGTAGGCAAGGGTGGAGAGCAGGTTTCAGGCACTGGCATCCGGATATAAAACAGTATGAAATATTTATCGCGTTTTTATGCTGCCGTTCTGGGTAGTGAGGAAGTAACCTCAAGCAGTACACAATCCAAGGAGAGACACACATAAAATATTTAACTTTTTTTTAAAACTAAGATTTTAACCATAAAGAAAGGAAAAAAAAGTTTTTAAGGGAACTTTTCTAATGCCAGTCACAGCTCCCTTATTTCTTCTGGCTGATTCTGGCTTACTTTTTTAGCTAGTGCTTACTTTTCTAGCTAGTGCTTCTCAAACACCTATACCTGGAATAACCCCGTGAGGCTCCAGGGGGCCGTGAGCCAACAGGAGGTGCAGATTTCTTCCTTGCAGTCAGAGGGATCTTTCGAAAGCTCCATCATCCTGATCAAATCACCCCCTGCTTACATCTTTATGGCTCTGTTCCACCCACAGGATAAAAATCTGAACTCTTGTCAACCTGGCCTAGAAGACCGTGGGTGATGGACCCAGGTCACCTCTCAATACTGCAGTCTCACCGCGGATTGTCCATTCTGAGCCATGCAAAGCTTCTCGCAGATCTCCCAAACCCCAGGCTCTCTGCACTGTGTCCCGAGCCCTCCTCTCTGCTAGGAGAGTTGCTTCGGCACCAATCGCCCCTCTGCATCGTCTGAGGCCACAGACCTGTGGGACCTGCAGCTCTCAGGTGTAGCACCTATCACCTGACCTAATGGCCTGTTTGCTTGGTTCTCTCCCTCCATCTGGCACCCCTGAGGGCAAAGGCTTGCTGCCGGTCTGGTGAACAGCCCCCATGCCCCACCCCCCCAGCACAGAATCAGCACTGAACCTGCATTTGGCAAGCGCTGGCTGAGCTGAAGCAAGGAATTCGTGGTCTCGCATACTTTCCCACCAGACGGCAGACGATCTCAGGTAGTAGAAAATGGCACTGGGTGTGGAATCAGGAGACCCCAGGCCTGATCTCATCCTGCTCATATGCTTGTGATTAACCCATGGGTGCCAACCTCCCCAAATCCCATTTCCCCACAGGCAAGGCAACACAGAGAAATGAATAAATGGGAAAGCACTTTAGATCTGTAACAGATTACAGGCATGCGATTTCTGCAGATGAGAACCCTGTCAGACCAAAGGCTAGGCTCTGTCTTCTCTCCAAGGCTGAGGTAGTCCCAGGGGGTTATGTCAGTGGTTCTAACCCCTCCTGCCTAGAACTATTAGGGAGTATGGCATTCTTGTCCCTCTCAGATCCCTTGTAGGGTATATAAAAATAGAAGGAGAAATAGTTGCAGCTTATTTAAAGGGGGAAATATAGCATTGGCTTCCTGGAAGATAAACAAACAGAGCATAAGTCCCATTCACCCCATCCATCGCATACCTTTTAGGCCAGCAAGCTTGGAGCTCTGGAGCCAGGAGCTGTGGTGCGTGTCCTTCAGCCTCGGCATTGTTTATTCGATGGATGATTCCCTTATTCAGATAGATGTCATATAGGCCTAGTCAATAAAGATTTACCATGGAGGTTTGAAATCCCCTTATGGATTTGAGTGGGATTGGAAAAGCAGTGAGAACAGGACCAAGAGATATCTTTGCTTGAGTTTGGGATACAGATTGGCCTAGGTCTGGCCAAGATGGTGGTCATGCTATATATCCTCAGCAGGGAGAAGAAAACAGTGACTCCTCACGTCCATTTAGGCATAGGAAGGACAAGTAAGAAACAATCTAGCTTCGGGTGAAAATTGGGAGAGAAACCATCTCGGTGTCTTTCTACTTCGCGTGAGTCTCTAACCTGATCAGCACAACCAATGCACGTTCCTCTTACAAGACTGGAACTGACACCTTTGGCTACAAAGTACCTCAGGCAGTTTGCCAACGAAATCCGCTCTCCACTAGCCCGATCTGGGTCTTGGGGAAACTTGTCCACTTGGGTGAGTCTCAGTGGAAAAGAAACCCTGTTACATACTAAGTCATCAGTACATTATATAACTGGGTTCTCAATTCCTAGGGCCACCCCGACAGCAGCTCATACCAAGGGACAAAATGCACCGTGAATCTTCACTGTCATGCGAGAATTTCTAGGTTCAGATGGCCTTGATTGCCACGTAAACCCGCCATGGAAGAGAACTGACTCCAGAAGCACCCATCCGCCCAAGGCTTGCTGACAGAAAATCTTACATTTCTCTTTGATCAGGGCACTGTCACTCATGCAACTCTAGGTAAGCACCGTCACTCTCCACCCTAAACTTATCCCTCGGAGCCTCAAAATCGTCATTTTGTATGATTAAGTCTTGACGAAATCCATATTGCCAAATATGTTGCTAGGCTTTTCCTTTCAAGTGGGACATGTTTGTGAGCCCTCAGATTCTCCGATGATACCCTTTTCTAGCCTCCTCATAGGTGAGGCAGCCCTCAGCCAGGCAAAGGCGCAGGAGCTGGGGTGGGTGGGGGGACGGGCCCCACGGTAGACGGCATGGTGTTCCACGGCCGTCCTCTGCCACAGCCCAGAGCCTCCACTGGTCCCGGAGTGAAAGCCCAGGACACCCAAGGGAAGACATTCTTCCCAAAATTAAGAACTCAGTTCTGTGCAGCTGGGAACAAAGCCGCCCTAATCACCAGATCATAGTCTGAGTATAAACACCCTCTGGGACTCTGGGATGAGAACTTTTCATCCCTCCCTAACCGAGAAGGCATATTACGTGCACCAAGCTCTGAGGCGGAAATGATGGCA
Source organism: Panthera uncia (assembly GCF_023721935.1). NCBI lineage: Eukaryota > Metazoa > Chordata > Mammalia > Carnivora > Felidae > Panthera > Panthera uncia. Next base: position 55,159,939 of record NW_026057586.1, on the reverse strand, counting down.
ACTCATTTGAAAGGAGAAAGTAAGGTAAAACTCTCCTCTTTTCCTTTTCTTGGTTTCCTTTCTCTTTTCCATTTTCCCTCCTTCCCTCCTCTCATCTCTTCTCACCGTTCCTCTTTTCCTTCCTTCTTTTCTCTCTTCCTTCTCATTTCTCTTTCTCCTTTAGGCAGCGACGGATTCCGGTAAAATTGGATTTTTAGGCTAAATATGTAAAACGATCTAATGCAACTGCTCTGATGAAGGCAGTGAGGGGCACCTGTTCAGGCTCCTTCGCTTCCCGTTCCTCCCACTGTAGGGTGCTCCCCACACCTGCACACATGTGTAGACGTGCACACACCCACGCGGACACACTGCTGCACACACGTGTTCATGCACACCTGCTCACACGCCTGTGCGCACGTGAGCACGAACCCGCACAGCCACACACCTGTACGTGCACGTGCACGTGCACATGCACACACCCACGCGGACACACTCCTGCACACACGTGTGGACACGCCCACACACCCGGACACACGCGTGCACAAGCCCACGCAGACACACACGTGCACACAGGTGGGCATGCTCGCACACCTGTACACACATGCACCAACCCACATAGACACATACATGTGTGCACACCCACGTGAACACACACACACACACACACATTCACACTGCACAGTGGGCCCTACAGCTCCTGAAGGCCCGAGGGTTCCTTGAAGTCTGAAGTCCCTGAAGTTCTTGAAGTCCGGAAACCACTGTTTCAGCACATTCTGGAAACACCAGGCAGGGTCATACCCACTGGAATCTTGGGATAAAAATTTTGAATGAACTTGCTTCAAGCCGGATCGCCTGCCCTCCATTCTCGAAATCCACTCTCCCCTTAAACTCGAGAAGCCAGATCTCCACGCAGCCATGTGGGGTAGCTGGAGCCACAGCCTCTGCTCCCAGATCCCATGGACAGGCAGGCCCTGCGCGTGGGCACACAGCTGTGCACGCACCGGCAAGGGCTCACCCTTGTGACCGTTTTCGGGAGTTACCGGGTTGACCCGGGTGGCTGAGGAGACCTCTGGGGGCGGGGGGGGGGGGGGTCCACTGTAGAATTAGGTATGACCTTTCTCCTGTCTTCTCTGACCTGCCCTCTGTGGCCCCGAGCTGGGCAAGATGTTCATTGCGGCAGCACCCCGGGACCCCACCAGGACCCTGCCACGCAGAAAAACTGAGTCCCCTACTGGTGTTTAAAAGCTCCAGCTCCAGCCTGTGAGACAGCTAACTTAGTATTAAAAATGCCTCATGTAGCATATCATACGCTGGCTTCCCTGGAAAAGCTCATAAGGTTCGGCCCCTTTCCTTCCTCCACAGCAGAGAGAGCTCTATGGGGACCATCTTTGACACTCTGGTCTCAAGCGCAGGCCACAGGTGGCCTGATGCCAAAAGGGGAGCTGTATCCTTGTCCAGTAGGCCATGTTCGAAAACAATTTTCAGGGTTTGCAGAAAAGTGACTTAAGGTCTTGTTTTCATTTCCCAAGCGTATAGAGCTCTGGACCCGACCTAGCTGAAGGCGTGACCATCATGAAGTAAAGATAAAATTTGTGCGGATGACTGAGACAGAGGTGGCATAACGGGTCACCCCAACGGTATCCAGCCCAACCGACGTCATTAATAGTTCCTACACCAGCATTGCCCGAGTCCCCACGCTTCCAAAAAGCAGTAGCAACTACCAATCTGTCTGGTTTCCTCCACTCCCGGCTTTAGACTACCCATTTCCCTAGTTCGCCAAAAGACACCATCCCTCTGCCCAACTCAGGTTCCGAATCTCAGATGGCACAACCCGGTGATAAGGAATGTGGGTTGGAGTATGGCCAGGGACAGAGTGGAGCCAGGAAGCAAGGAGACTCCTGGAAAACTCTGCAGGACATTCTTGTTGGTGTTTATTCTGGAGGTGAGGGAGGGGACGGAGGAGGAATGGCCTGGGGAGAAGGGGAGAAGGCCGAGGAGAGTGAAGTAAGCATTTACATAAAAAGAGAGTGTTTTCTGTTTCTTACTGCCAAGCTGACATTTAAGAGATAAAATGTAAGAAATAATCAGTGTTTACTTCTTGACTGTGACAAGCATTTTCTGAAGGCCTGCGATGTATGCTGTGGTATAAATATTTTCAAAACTATCCAAGAACCATGAGAGGCGCAGCACCACCAGGTAGAGTTGTAACTGCGCCCTGCGGGGCCTCAGGTGGCTGGTCTGGGTTTTGAAGAATGGGTTCATCAGGGAGGCCAGAGGGCGGGGAGTTTTGTGCATGAAAGAACACCATGCGTTTGGGGAACGTGTTTGGAATATTAGCAGCACAACATTCAGGGATGAGGGCAGTGGCAGAAAATATGACTGCAGAGGTGAGAAAGGCTCTATAATCCTGCTGAGGAATTTGAACTCATCATGAATAAAGTGGGCCTAATGATGCAGTGCACAATTTAGACATGTAATTTTTGATGACTACATAGTAAACATATGAGTGGGAGCAGCCAGTGGGAAGAAGGCCATTGAGAAGGCAGCCGGGGATGTTCCTACAAGGAATGATAAGGGCCTGAATCTAAGGCACTAGCAAGGTGCATGGGAAGGGTTATATCTCAGGAGAGAATCTTGGGAGGGAGAAATGAGAGACTGTAGGAGTTGATGAATGGGAGGCTTACAGTGGAGGGGAAGTCAGGAGTGATGGCAAAGCATGCGACTCAATCAGCCAATGGTGTTTTCTCTTCCAAGTCCTGAGGAAAGGGGACCTGAGGGAGCCCCGTCCCCATTCATAGATTTTTGAAAAGGATCCTTGTGGGTCACTCCCCTTGCTCCCCCTTCCAGAAAGATATAAAACCTTGCCAGAACTCTCAAGAGATTCATGATCTTATTCATTCAGTATCTTATTTCCAAATGGGAAGCCAATGGCGGCTGGAAATTAGCTTTAGTCATATCAGATGAGAAGGGCCAGCTGGTGAACTATATGGTACTGGCTCAGCCTTCTTCAGCCTGTCATTTCATTTATGAGATGGGGGAAACAAACCAGAGTCTTTTTCTGCTTGAAACAAATGCTAGCTCTTCTCCTGGAAATAGCTGATCAATAAACATTTAAAGATCGAGACCTTGTTCCCATCAGTGTTGTAGCATCAGTAAACCTGACATTCAGAAGAGACAGGGCCCTTCCTTCTCTGGGGGGCTGGGAGCCCATATTTTCCAGTAATGCAGCCCCATGCAGTGGAATGTGTCCCTTTTTTTGGTTTAATTGTATTCTTTGGCCAAGAAATCCCACATTTGGCTTCGTATAGTCCTGGCCCATGACCAATTACTAATGGATAGTCCTGTGGCTGTGAGCCCATCACTGGCTGGTATGACTAGTCAAATTTTTAAGAGTTGACTTCAAATAGGTAGATGGGGATGTTGGAACTTGGGGGGGTACAGACCAAGCCAAGTATAATGAGCTATTTCTGCAATAGCAGAAATGCTATTTTAGGTAGTTTTGAAAATCTTTAAGTCACTGGTTTGTAAAAATTCTATTAGTCCCTCAACTGTTCCATTTACCACAAACTTTTACATCTAATAAAACCATCTTCCCCATTTAAAAAGCATTCTAACCTCTTTCTAGTTCATTATGCAACTCTGGGCGAATAGAACAGAAACATCTGTCTTCAGTGGTTGTGCTGAGTTACTCTACAAGTGTAGCTTTCCCATCAAAATAAAAGGAAATAGAATCTAGAACAATTCTTTCAAGTCTGCTACCTGATTTTTATTGCAGTTAGTCTGGGTATATTTTAATGGCGGGAGCGTATTTATTTTTATCCATTGCACTGTAATTTTCAGTTATTTGAAAAAAAAAAAAAAGAGCTTCTATATTTAAATTGATGCAGAAGTCATGGCCCGCTACAGTTTTGTGTTTCCATCAGCAAAGCATAATTTAGATGACCATACATGTTTGTGAGAGCCTCTTAGATAAATAAATCCCCTTCTCTTAAGAGTTCTGATGTTTTGGGGGCGCCTGGGTGGCTCAGTCGGTTAAGCACCGACTTCAGCTCAGGTCACGATCTTGCGGTCTGTGAGTTCGAGCTCCGCATCGGGCTCTGGGCTGATGGCTCAGAGCCTGGAGCCTGCTTCTGGTTCTGTGTCTCCCTCTCTCTCTGCCCCTCCCCGTTCATGCTCTGTCTCTCTCTGTCTCAAAAATAAATAAACGTTAAAAAAAAAAATTAAAAAAAAAAAAGAGTTCTGATGTTTTTGGGGCGCCTGGGTGGCTCCGTCAGTTAAGCATCTGACTTTGGCTTGAGTCATGATCTCGCAGTTCGTGAGTTTGAGTCCCGCCTCGGGCTTTGTGCTGACGGCTCAGAGCTGGAGCCCATTTCGGATCCTGTGTCTCCCTCTCCGTCTCTCTGCCCCTCTCCCGCTCATAGTCTCTCTCTCTCTCTCTCTCTCTCTCTCTCTCTCTCTCTCAAAAATAAATACACATTAAAGAGTTCTGATGTTTTTGAAACTGAACAAATTACCACATTGTCTTATACAACCTGCTTAGGATTGATAGATTTATCAAATAAAAATATGGGATGCCCAATTAAATGTGAGTTTCAGATAAATAACATTATATCATTTTTTAGTGTCACGGTGTTCTGGGTAACCTTCGGGACATACTTACACTAAAAAATAATACTTACTATTTATCTGATATTCACACTGGATGTCCCCATCTTAACTGAAAAACCTAAACCTTCTATAAACTGAAGGTTTACATACAAACCTAATAACCTTGGATTCCTTGACATTTCGGTGTCTTTTGCTTAAGACAATTTCAACCATTGGAATATTTTCTTTTGAAAAATAACCCCTCTGTGTGTGTATTTAGAGAGTGCTTTTGACAGGAAACTGTCATGCTACAGTCTTAGTAACTGAGCATATAGACTGTCTTTAAGGGATAAATGCCTGGGGAAAAAACTGTAAAGGAAAACAAGAGTTTTGGGGACATGTGGAAAGATGGTTCCCTTTCCATTTCACTTACAACACGTGGAATGGATTGAGGATCCAATATTCTGGGTCACCAGGGAGGTTAGGTTTGGATTTTCACAAGCATTCAAATATTCAGGCATTATTTCACACAATTCTTAGGCGAGGAAGATCCTAGCTGGGTCTACAGCTGGGACTGTAATGTGCTCGAAATACAGGCTTTTTGTAGCCATTTCCCTAAATTGCGTTTGACAGAGACAAAGGATTCCACTTATATTCCAATGAAAATTGCTTTAGTATTAGACAGACCCTCTTAAGCATGTGTCACTTTGCAAGGGGAAGCTAAGGAGAGCACTTAGCATTCTTTTCATGGGTTTCCACATAGAAAAAGCCTCTTCTTTTTTTTTCACTTCTAAGTTCCTTTGGAAAGTTGCTGACCTTAATTTCCCCTTCTCTTCCAGGATGAGAAGATTAAGAAAGAAACTCCACAGTGCATAAGGCCATGTAAAGATCTAGGACAGCCCAATTAATAAAGGTATTATATGGCATCCATATTAATCCAACCCCGAATTTGCTACAACCCTAGGATGCCTTCTAGGCCTGCACATCCAGGCCTTGAAGACAGAGAACAACCCTATGCTTTGATAGGTGAGGAAACAAATGTCCAAAGATGCACACGCCTTGCCCAAAGTCACACAAATAAAAGATACAGTTGTATCTCACACTCAGGTTTCCCAAATGTGAAACCCACATTGATTCGCCCATAATTTTTGCCCACAATTATTTCTATAATCTATCAATTTATATCTATAGGTGAAAAACCTTTCTGGTATATTGTTGCTTAAAAACAAAAGCCAGTATACGTACATTCATAGCATAGCAGCATTATTCTTAATAGTCAAGAGGACCACGATTCTGTAGACAGGTGAATGGATAAACAAAATACGGTCTATCTACAAACAAGGGAATACTATTTAGCCTTCAAAAGGAATGCATTTCTTTTCTTTTTTTTTTTTTCTTTTAATGTTTATTTATTTATTTTTGAGAGACAGAAAGAGTACGAGCAGGGCAGGGGCAGAGAGAGAGGGAGAGAAAGACTCCTAAGCAGGGTCCGTGCCCTCGGCACAGAATCGGATGCAGGGCTGGAACCCACCAACCATGGGATCATGACCTGAGCCGAAATCAAGTGTCAGAGGCTTAACCAACTGAGCCACCCAGGGGCCCCAGGAATGCATTTCTGATAGCTGCTGCAACACGGAGTACATGAACTAAGTGAAATAGAGGTCAGTCACAAAAGGACAAATATTTTGCGATTCCACTTCCGTGAGGGACCTCAAGGGGTGAAATTCATAGAAACAGAAAAGTAGAATGGCGGTGGCCAGTGGGTGGGGCAGGGGGAACGGGAAGTGCTTGGTTAACGGGTCCAGGGTTTCAGTCCTCCGGGGGACGGAAAGTGTTCTGGAGATTGGTTGTCAATAATGCGCACGTACTGGGGCGCCTGGGTGGCTCAGTCGGTTGAGCGTCCGACTTCGGCTCAGGTCACGATCTCGCGGTCCGTGAGTTCGAGCCCTGCGTCGGGCTCTGGGCTGATGGCTCAGAGCCTGGAGCCTGCTTCCGATTCTGTGTCTCCCTCTCTCTGACCCTCCCCCGTTCATGCTCTGTCTCTCTCTGTCTCAAAAATAAATAAACTCAAAAAAAATAATAATAATAAAAATAATGCGCACGTACTGACGCTACTGACCTGTGCACTTAAGATGGTTAATATGGTAAATTCTATGTTATGTATTTTTTTTACCACAATAAAAAATAAGAGGGTATTATGGCAAGCGAAATAAGTCAATCAGAGAAAGACAGATATCATATGATTTCACTCATATATGGAATTTGAGAAACACAATAGGTGAACATAGGGGAAGAGAAGGGGGAAAAAAGATAAAAACAGAGAGGGAGGCAAACCAGAAGAGACTCTTAAATTACAGAGAACAAACTAAGGGTTGCTGGAGGGGAGGTGGGTGGGGAGATTGGTTTAAATGGTGACGGGCATTAAGGAAGGCACTTGTTGGGATGAGCACTGGGTGTCATATGTGGGGGGATGAATCACTGGGTTCTACTCCTGAAGCCAAGACTATGTTGTATGTTAACTAACGCAAATTTAAATAATTTTTTTTTAAGTCTCACCAGAAAAGAGAAATCTGATTTTGTGAGATTCTATGGTGCTCACTCCAAGTGCTTTGCCAATAACAATTGAGTTTAAAACCAAAGGCAGACCTTAAGCCTTCAACTATATAAAGGATATAAAAGTAGTTTTAAAAAAAATCTGTGTCTAGAGCAGACTTTGGTGACCTTTAGAAGAAAGGATGCAATGCTTTTCAGGTGGCCTGGGGCAGGTAGGACAGAGAGCTGTGGGTAAGGGGTCCTGTCCTAGAGTCCCTTCCAGCACTCGGCCATTCCATTCAGGAGATTCATCTTAAAAATACAAATAGCTCCAGGGGCACTTGGGTGGCTCAGTCGGCTAAGTATCAGGCTTCAGCTCAGGTCATGATCCCACAGTCCGTGGGCTCCCGCCGTGTGTCGGGCTCTGTGCTGTCAGCTCAGAGCCTGGAGCCTGCTTCAGATTCTGTGTCTCCCTCTCTCTCTGCCCTCCCCCCACTCATGCTCTATTTCTCTCCATCTCTCAAAAATGAATAAACATTTGAAAAAAAATTTTTTTAATGCCAATAGCTCCAGAACAGTTATATAGCAAAGCCCTCAATGCAACACACTGGTCTTCTTTTCTGGGCTTCCCCAACTGGTGTTCACCTTCCCGTTCATTCTCTGCACTGGACACCCCCTGCTTTTAACTTCCGTAGCACCGCACACTCTCCCCGCAAAGCCCTTAGCAAAGGATGTGCTCTAAGTGCTCTGGTTATTTGCTCAGTACCTGTCCACCACCCCACGCCCCACCCCCAGCTCCCTGAAGGCAGGCATGGTTCCTCCTCTGTTCTTATGACTCAGCATCTCGCATAGTGTTTAGTACAGAGCAGGCTCACACTAAATAATTTTAAGCGTCTGGGTCGATCCACAAGCAGCTTGGAAGACCAAGGGGCCTGCGAAGTTCACCTAGGCGGTGGCTACGTGAGGTTGCTAAAACAATCACCAAAGCCCTCCCTGCCATCTGCTCAGCGGTTATAAAAAGGACTGTTCTACCCAGGCTCCCATTGAAGTACGATGTGAAGGAGGCACTGAAGATGCAAAATAAACCTAAGGATCCAATTTCCGACTTTTAAGGTGGAGTAAGTAAAAACCAACAAAGATGTCTTTTTAATCCTTCAGTTTTCAATCCTATGTAATCATTGCAGGTAAAACACTGCAAACTGTGTGATGCTTAATGAGAACTAGCACTGCGTATACAAAATAGAAACCCCCGTACCTTTCTGCCAGTATTTTAACAGAACATAACCCGTGCGTGGATGAATGTACATATTTCCAAAACACTTTTTTGCTAATACCCTGAATGCTTGGCCTATTAAATACTCCGTTTGCTTCCCTGAGAATTAAAACGTCAAAACAAAAATCCTTTGTGAAATCTCTCTCTATGATCACCCCTGTCCTGGAGATCTGCCTGCAGAAAGGAAACCTTCCAGGAGAGATGATGGTGTCGTGCATGTTCTGGGGCTGAGTGTTGAGATTCTGCAGCAGCGTTGTAAAGTATATCCTTGCAAAACTGAACAGAGGCCCGCATTGCAACCCAAATTTATTCACTGATGTCTTCCTCCAGCCAAAAGCAAAACAAGCTAATGGCTTATTGTATTACAAGCGATTTTAACAGAAACATTTTCCATTTGGTCATTTTTCTCCCGTGAAAAATCAATTCTAAAGGTCTTGGGCTAAGGTCGAAGGGTTACAAAGCCACTTGAAAAGTCATTTGCTTGTTTTGGAAGCTGGAAGATGGGATTTTTCAAAATATATATTCACCAGAAACTGGGAAATGTTTAATTCTCTATTTTCTTCTTTCCTGCAGAACAAAATATCCATAAGGTTAACAAAAATTGACATGAACCTGGGGCACTTGGGTGAGTCAGTCGGTTGAACGTGCGATTCTTGATTTCTGCTCAGGTCATGATCTCACGGTTCATGGGACGAGTCCCATGCTGTAAGTGCGGAGCCTGCTTGGGATTCTCTCTTCTCTCTGTCTCTCTGTCTGTCTCTCTTCCTCTCAAAATAAATAAATAAACTTAAAACTTTTTATTTAAACTGACTTGAACCTAAAGTTCCCCTGAGGTGTAGGCAACTGCCAATGAGGATTTAACCAACCAACCTTTCTTTCACAGGCAATACCTCACTTCAAGGCTATGATGACATTTTGGATCAATTTCTGACGGGATTAAAAAAAAAAAAAAAAAAAGGTGGATTTTTCATTATCAGATGGTTTCATCCCTGATGGACATTTGGTGTTTCTCTCAAGAATTCAAAAATACTTCCTCTCTATGGGCTTTCTGTTTCTGCTCTTTTCCATTACAAAATGCTTCCATTCAGACTATGTGTCACCATGAGACCCCAGGTGGGAGAACTTGTACTTTGAATTAAACTTGAGCATCAAATTGGTGTGCCTTGCCTGGAATATCACAATATGATAGCATAATGTAAAACTTTCCAGTCTGGTATTTAAGAAATGAAAGCTAACATCTGCTCTCCTTGGGGGTCTAAGCTAATTACTCTTTACTCAGCAAAACTACCTTTTCATTCCTTCTCGCAGATAGCTAGTTTTGATAACTAACAAGGAATACTCATAGCAATATTTGTAAGGCAACAATTTCTTGATTGATGCTAATGATTTCCAGATGTCCTAGTGTCTCCTCTCTTCTTGATGTAGCATTTTAATATTTCCTTCAGCGTATTTAGGTTTCTACAACCTAAATCCTTCCATCATGAACGATCACAAAATTTGAAATTAAAAATTAGGGTTGAGCTCAAGTATTGGCATCTAAGCTGAAGTTGGACGGCAGGAATGTGATATGTAGTTATACAACTCGTCTCAAAGTGAAATAACACAGAATAAATGGAATAAAATACCACAGAAATAATCTGTATGAAAGAAAGTTTTCCCTTGAATACAGTACGGCAGTTTTTCAAAAAATTGAAAACAGAATTACCATATGATTCAGCAAGTCCACTTCTGGATATAGAGCCAAAAGAATTAAAAGTAGGGTCTCAAAGAGATATCTGCACACGCATTTCCAATACAGCATTATTCACAGTAGTCAAGACGTGAAAGCAACCAAGTGTCCATCAAGAAATGAATGGATAAAAAAAAAAAAAAGAAATGAATGGATAAACAAAATGTGGTGTGGCATATGTTAGGATTTCCCTCCTTTTAAGGCTATATAATATTCCATTGTATATATATACACAATATATATATATATATACACATTATATATATATATATATACACATTATATACATATATATACACATTATATATATATATATATATACACATTATATATATATATATATACACACAATGGAATAGTATTCATACATACACTATATATTATATATACACTATATATATACTGTTAGTGTGTATACATATATATATGTTTATAGTATATATATGTATATAATGGAATATTTTTCAGCCTTAAAAGGAGGGAAATCCTAACATATGCCACAACACGGATGAGCCTTAGAGACATTATGCTAAGTGAAATAAGCCAGTCACAGGGCAAACACTGTATGATTCCATTTATAGGAGCGACCTGGGATAATCAAATTCATAGACAGAAAGCAGAATGGTGGATGGGGCATCTGGGTGGCTCAGTCGTTTGAGCATTCGACTTCAGCTCAGGTCATGATCTCACAGTTCGTGAGTTCGAGCCTTGTGTCGGGCTCTGGGCTGACAGCTCAGAGCCTGGAGCCTGCGTCGGATTCTGTGTCTCCCTCTCTCTCTGCCCCTCCTCTACTTCCTGTCTCTCTCTCTCTCAAAAGTAAATAATAAAACACTTAAAAATTTTAAAAAAAGAAAAAGAAAGAAGAATGGTGGTTGCCAGGGGCTGGGGAAGGAGAGGAATGAGGATTTGTTTAATGGGTATAGAGTCTCAATTTTGCAAAATGAAAAGAGTCTGGAGATGGATGGTGGTGATGGCTGCACAACAGTGTAAATGCATATAATACCACCCAACTTACACATTTAGAAATGGTTCTGATGGTATATTGCCTTATTCTGATGGATGAAATGATACTGTACCAAGGGGACATGCCTGCAGGGTGTCTGGGTTGGAAGCAGAGGGCTAGTGGAGGAAGAGGGAGGGCCGGTTTAGCCTGGGTCAGGGGATGACATATCTGTGTCCTCGGCCAGGGAGGTCAGCCCCGCCCCAGTCACAGAGTTCAAACACAGGACTGGCAAACTTAACACTGACACAAACCAGTGTCAACATATAAGGGGACAGGGAGGAGCTGTGGGACACAGTAGCAGAAGTCTCGAGATAATAGCCAACCCCAAAGGTTGGCAGGGGGCGCAAGTACTGTGGCTCTGGGGTCTGCAAGCAGTGGTTGGCTCAAGTATGAACCTCTAGGAAGGGACCAGGAAGAGGAAGTACGGTTATCAGAGCCCATCCCAGCTAGCGGGGATTAGCAGAGAGCTGTAGTCCCCCAACAGGAGCTGCATAAAAACCAAGATCCACAACAGAAGCTCAGTTATATTTCGAGTATTCACTCTTTGCTTTATATTCTTTATTTTACTTAATCCCTCACACCCTTAATAATAGCTATCACTTATGTCGTACCTAGCATGTGGCATGCATAGGTAACAGTTTTCCAAGGATTGGCTCCTTTAATACTCACACGACCTGTGAGGTAAGTCCTTTTAATACCATTTTACAAAGAAGGAAACCGAAGCAGAGAAGACCACGGTCCCGGAGGCCAGGAATAGGAACATGACTGTCTGCATCACAGATAGAGAGACCGAGTGCCGAAGAGGTTGAGTAAATTGCCCAGGTCACACAGGAACAAAAAGAGCTGAGCTTTAAAGCTGGGATTCTGAATTCCAGAGGCTGGATTGTGATCACTGGCCTATGCTGGCTTGTGGGCAAACTGCAAGGAGGCTCAGACAATGGCCACAGCTCAGGGCACACAGAGTCCCTCCAGGGCTGCCCCAGCACTGGGCTGACGGGTCCAGAACATATGCGAGGCTCACCATTGCCCCCTTCCTCTCCTCTCTCACCCAGCCTCTGGTGACTTAGAGAGAGAGAGGGAGAGAACTGGCCTGATTGGGACAGGATTGACTCAGCATCTGGACAGGCTGAGCACCAGGTGGGGGTGGCGGAATGGAAACTCACCATCACTGCTTGCACACGCAGAAAGAAACGTTGTGCACGTGTTCTTGGTAGATAACAGCATTAACTAGCGGTAGCAACAGCATGAACTGTAGATTTTACTTTATTTTGATTCCCTTTTCCATTTAACATTGGATTCCCTCCGGTCTAGGAATGGTTGTCGTTCCAGAAAAAGGATGCCCTTGAAGCTGGCAGTGTTATCAGTTTCACTCCATTTATAAACTGTCCAACGTTAGGCACATATTCATCCAGTTCACTTCAGAACATGAATACAGATGATAGAATATGCTAAATATTACTATGAAATCATTGCTTTCACATGTTTATTTCTTTTGAGAGAAAGAGCGAGAGCGAGAATCCCAAGCAGGCTTTATGCTGCCAGTGCAGAGCCCAACGTTGGCAGGGCTTGGGGCTCGATCTCATGAGATCATGACCTGAGCCGAAGTCAAGAGTTAGATGCTTAACAGACGCCCCTGAAGTCATTAACACTCCATCATGTGTTTCTGAGCCAAATGAAAAAAATCTCTGGATCTGGATTTTTTGGCTTATCCCTTGTGATGACGCCTCACTCAGATCATTGCCATAGAATACAAGAGAAAGGAAAGCATTAATGATAAGCAGATAATGCCTGGTCAGTGTAAAAATGATGAGCTATTCCTCATTTCCCTTATCTGTCATTCTAAGGGCTGTGGGGTCAAATCCCCGAGAACATGTGATCTAACCCCTCTAAGATTGTGGTTACAATTCAGTTTAAACAGAATGAGCTCAATATAGCGAATTTTATCCATGTTTAACATTTGGGAGGAATATGCATTTTTAGTGGGCAACATATAGCAGTTAAAAGTACCTTATTTTGCTTCCCTATATCACGAGTACTGATTTAAAACTAGAAATGCCTCACAAACATCATAATAACATTAATGTCATTTTGATTTTGAATGACAATATCTTATACTTTCTCATTGTGCAATTACAATCAAACTTATGGCCCAGGTGCCCGGGTGGCTCAGTCACTTAAGTATTGACTCTTGATTTCGGCTCAGGTCATGATCCCAGGGTCATGACGTCGGGACTCCATGCTGAGTGTGGAGCCTGCTTAAGATTCTCTCTCTCTACCTCTATCCCTCTCTCTCCCTCTGCCCCTCTCCCTGCTCACACATGCTCACTCTCTCTCTCTCTCTCTCGAAAATAAAGAAAGAAAAGAAAAAATCTGAAAAAAAAAAAAAAGAATCAAACTCATGGCCTGAAAGACACTAATTCAGCTTTACAAAGTTGTAAGGAGATTTTGATAGAAGTTTATATGATCTGTCTCAGCATTAGTACTCTATTTCCCCTGATAACAAATTTACCAGACACTCTTAACACTGGAAAATGTTAAGATGACTGGGAAAAGTTGCAGGCTGAGAAAAAACTATAAGGTAAGATTTTTCCAATATTGTAAAATATTTGAAACCTACATCATTCTACAGTTATGAAGTTTCTGGGAATTACCCATGTCTCTGATCTTTTCAGTGATCTTAGCTTTAGAATATTTTCCAGATACTCCACATTGAAAATTTAATTTCTCAAGCACTGAATGAATATAAAAGATCTTAGTCTTTGATATCATCGGAACAGAGCTTTTTCAGGCACAATCATTAGCATTGATGACTTTGTTATTGTCACTCTAGATTAAGAGTGGTAGGAGTTAAAATTTTTGAACAGGAGGGCATCATTATCGCCCCTAAGAACATTACCTACTTCTCCTCCGTTTCTTGGTTTGCACTTGACTCTCTACAAAGGAACCAGTAACTAAATGCACCAACTCAGGTGGCTGGTTCTTGTTTTCAAAAAACTCCCACGAAGAGTGCCATTCTACAGATGTTTAAACTAAAAACGAGATGCGGACTCCAGAGGAAAAAGTTCTATGGGAAACAGGTCAAGAGTTGATGTTGTCTTCATTTTTCACAAGGACCTTTCCTACTTTTACTACTTTTGTCTGTGATTCAGCTCTTAAGAAGTCTATTTTAGCATCTACCATCATGGCAAGAGCTCTTTCAATAAGCAGAACAGGAACAGCTACAATGGTGACATGATTTCAACCAGAAACTAGATTTGCCTCCAGGGAGTGAAGGCAGCTCTGTGCATATTAAATCCTGTATGTGGTTGAAACCTGCTTCCCATTTACTGGCTTTGAAAGGGAGTAAAATGCATGTTTGGATTTTTAAGGCCTTTATCTGTCATCGGGAGAATATTTTAATGCACCTTATATAATTCTCTGAAAAAATGACACCAAGAATAACCTGTAAAACATATGCTCTTCAATTTGCTCGATTGCATTCATATCTACCACACAGCATCACTGCGATCTATCTTTTATTCCCCGAAATAATCCAAATTTGACTTCCGTGAGCAGTAAACATTCTCCTTTCTGTCATTTCCTTACTTACAGGCAACGGTTTCTTATTGGGTTGTTATTGCTGAGACTTTTCTTTGCGGTTCCTGAAGGGTGTTCATAGAATCCTCCAGAGGGCCTTTTAAAAATACAGGTGCCGCTCACATAGAGTCAACTAATCTTCGACAAAGGAGCAAAGGCAAAACAATGGAGCAAAGACTATCTTTTCAATAAATGGTGCTCCAGCAATCGGACACTCACATGCAAAAAGACCAGTCTAGGCACAGACCTTACACCCTTGACAAAAATTAATTCAAAATAGACCATTTTAGGGGCGCCTGGATGGCGCAGTCGGTTAAGCGTCCGACTTCAGCCAGGTCACGATCTCGCGGTCCGTGAGTTCGAGCCCCGCGTCGGGCTCTGGGCTGATGGCTCGGAGCCTGGAGCCTGTTTCCGATTCTGTGTCTCCCTCTCTCTCTGCCCCTCCCCCGTTCATGCTCTGTCTCTCTCTGTCCCAAAAATAAATAAAAAACGTTGAAAAAAAAAAAATAGACCATTTTACCTACAGGTAAAATGCAGAACTATAAAACTCCTGCATGACAACATAGGAGTATGCCTAGGTGATCTTTGCTGTGGCAATGACTTTTGATGTACAATACTAAGGGCATGCTCCATGAAAGAAATAACTGGTAAGCTGGACTTCATAGAAATTAAAAACTTCTGCTCCCAGTGTTAAGAGAATGTTAAGAGAATGAGAAAACAAGTCACAGACTGGGAGGAAATATCTGTAAAACACCAGCTGATAAAGAATTGTCCCTAAAATATACACAGAACTTTTGAATCTCAGCCATAAGACAAGCAACCCAGTTGGTTTTTTTTTAATGGACCGAAGACCTTAATGGATACCTCACCAACGAATATATACAGATGACAAACAAGCACATGAAAAGGTTTGCCACATGACATGTCATCAGGGAATCACAAGTTCAGACAATAATGAGACACCTCTACACTACCTATTAGAATGGCCAAAACCCACAACATCGACACCACCAAATGCTGGCAAAGATGCAGAACAACAGAAACTCTCCTCTGTTGCCGGTTGGAATGTAAAATGGTACAGACCCTTTGGGTGACAGTTAGGTGGTTCCTTAAAAAACCAAACATACTCTTAGCATATGATCCGGCAATCTCCCTCCTTAGTACTTACCACAAAGAGTTGAAAACCATGTCCACACAAAAGCCTGTACATGGACATTTACAGCAACTTTATTCATAATGGCCCAAACTTGGAATCAACCAAGATGTGCTTTGGAAGGTGAATGGATAAATAAACTCTAGTATATCCACACAATGGAATACTATTCAGTGCTAAAAAGCAATGAGCCATTAAGCCATGAAGAAGCACATAGAAGAACCTTAAAAGCATAGTATTAAGTGAAAGAAGCCAATTCAAAAAGACTGCATACTGTGTGATTCCAACTGTAGACATTCTGGGACAGGCAAAACTATGGAGACAGTTAAAAAATCAGTGGTTGCCAGATGGAGGGTGGGGGTGGTGATGATAGGAAAGAATAGATGGAACACAGAGGATTTTTAGGGCAGTGAAAATATTCTGTATGATACCAAAATGATGGATACATTATACACTGGTCCAAACCCATAGAATGTACAACACCAAGGGTGAACACAAATGTAAACTATGGGCTTTGGGTGATGATGATGTCGACGTAGGGCCATCAGTTGTAAGGAACGTACCACTCTGGTGGAGGATGTTGACAATGGCACAAGCTCGGCATGTGAAGGCAGGAAGTAAGTGGGAACTGTCTACGCCGTCCCTTCAACTTTGTAATGAACGTAAAACTACTCTAAAAAAAAGTAAAATCTTGGGGCATCTGGGTGGCTCAGTCGGTTGAGCATCTGACTTTGGCTCGGGTCATGGTCTCCTGATTCGTGGGTTCCAGCCCCGCATCAGGCTCTGTGCTGACAGCTCAGAGCCTGGAGCCTGCTTCGGATTCTGTGTCTCCCTCTCTCTCTGCCCCTCCCCCGCTCATGCTCTGTCTCTGTCTCTCTCTCTCTCTCTCTCTCAAAAATAAATAAAACATTCCAAAACATAAAGATAAAAGGTGGAGGATGATGGAAAATGATTAGGTTGTATTTCACCTCTTTTGCATAAACCACACCTCTTCTGCTGGCCTGTGAAAGCAAGCAACAATGTAGGAATTCTATAGCAATCATATACCTGCTTCCTTAAAGTTCTACTTTAAGGTGTGATATCATTTTTGAAAACCCAATACTGCTTTTCAGTGTTACTAAATGAACTCTTTTCACCTGTATCCCCAATGTCTATTTTCCAATTTCTGATTCTGTTTGCAGTTCGGACATACAACACGTTCTTAGAATCTCCTTAAAAACTGCTTCCGGACTCTGAACAGGACCCTGGAGAAATGCTACAAAATGTGCATCACAAGTTCTATGTGATATAGATTTTCTTTTTAATTCCATATTACATCGTTGGCTTTCGAAGCAGCTGTCTTAAAAGAAATACTTTTTCCTTCTCCCCTTTCAAATAAATAATGCTTGGAAACTGTCGAAGGTTTTCAGCGATCTGGGGAAATAGGAACCATAGGAGATTTAAGCCTCCTAACAGGGTAGACTTTCTTAAAAGCAGAATAGATAATTCAATTTTTAAAGAGTTTAGGCATTGCAGACCACCCCAGTTACCCCCCACCCAACACACGCACACACACACACACACAAATAGGATATTTAACTTCGAGTATGACAATGAAGGTGAGAAGTATAAAGCAAGCTTAACATACAGGCATAATAACTGGAAATTGCAAAGTATTTATTGTCTACCTGTGTCGTAGTAGAAGATTAGTAAGCTGAGAACATATTTGCTAGAATTCTCAGTCATTACAACATTAAAATAAATCGAAATGTGCAATCTTTATGTAAGCTGAGGAAATTCTTTATTAAATCCAGTATTTTATAGACTCTGGGTTACAGCTTCTGTTAATGATGAAGTAGTTTGATCAGACTTACCCTCCCTGAGATAACAATTACAAGTCTGGACAAGTAGAAAATAAAACAACTATTTGAACTATTTGCAATGACCAAAAGCAGGCAGAAACCAGAATGGAGTCTACCCTCAAAAGGGCAACTGTAGTGGTGATATTTACAAGTTTGTCATTTTTTTTTTGTTTTTGCTTTAGTGCACTTTCCAATCTCTGTGTGCCCAGGCAGCAGAATTCTGCAACCTTACTGGCTTATGGTAACAGAGGACAGACTTAGAGGCTCACAGAGAAGACAGCAAGTTTTCAGAAAATTCCTGGAAGGAAGGGAACCTCAGAAGGTGAGCATAAAAATGTATGTTCAAAAATCTGACTAAATTCTTGGAAGGATTCTAAATGATACATGCATGGAGGAGATCACGGGAAGGCCCAACAGCAAAAAGAGGTAGAACTTGAAAGAACTGAGCAGAAGCTTCATCTGTTGCCTGCCATGTGGGAGTCAGTCGAGAATTCAAATCCAGCCAAGTCAACCACCAACTAGAACAAAAGCTACTGTTGAGAAGAATGCCACAGAATCCAGAGTCTCCACAATGTCATTCATAATGTCCATTATCTAATCAAAACCCACCAGACCTCAAAGAAACAGGAAAATGTGACACATATTTTTTAAAGTAATCAATAGTAATAGACACTGAGGTGACCCAGATATTTCAATTAACAGAGAAGGATTTTAGAGTTGCAAGTATAAATACGTTCAGAATCTTAAAGGAAGATATATGAATAATGAATAAACAGATGTGGAATCTTAGCAAAGAAACAGAATAAAAGAGAATGAAATGGAAATTCTAGAGACGAAATTAATAACTATGATTTAAAAATTCATTGGATGGACATGATGGCAATAAAAGAGTTAATGGTTATGAAGAAAATATTCATTGTAAGAAACAGAGAGAAAGAGATTGAAGAAAAATGAACAGAATTAGAGACCAGTGGGATAATCAGGCATTACACAAAGAGAAGACGGAACAAGAGTGGGAAAAAATGTGAGATTATAATGGCCAAAAAATGTCCCAAATTTTGTAACTATATCAAATGACAAATCTAAGAATCTCCACAAACCCCAAACAGGATAAGTACAAAGAAAACTACATTCGGCACATCATGGTCAAACTGCTGACATCTAAATATTAGGAATAAATCTTGAAGGTAGCCTACCAGAGAAAAATAATAATGAGGGAACAATGATAAGAATCGTAGTGATTTATTTTCGGCAACAATGGAGGTCAGAAATGATGGAATGATATCTTCGAAGTATTGGAAGAAAAATGTCAACCCATAATTCTATATACAGCGAAACTATCCATCAAAAAATGACTATGAAGTAGATATTTTTACATAAAAACTGAGAATTCATTACCACAGACACCATTACAAAACATACTGAAGAAATCTCTTCAGGCTACAGAAAAATGATAGCAGATGGTGATGCAGATTTAAGGAAGGAATAAAGATTGTTGTAAATTATAAATGTATGGGTAATAATAAAATACCATATCTCTGTATATATATAGCTATACACACATATACATTCTTATGGTTTTAGTTTCTTTAAAATACCTACAAATATTTTTAGCAAGATTTGTGACATGATTTTTTATTCTATGAATTGGCTAGATCCAGAGGCTCTCTTTATAAAGCTTTATAGCACACAAATGGATGCCATGAAGTTTCTACCTCTAGGTGAACATTTTGTACTTTGAAATTTGCCATTCATTTCATGTCCATATATATGGTACAGTCTCTGAGACATAATTCAATTTTTGATAAAGAAATGAAAATAAATATTGTAGTCTTAGCTCTACTTGGGAATTAGTAAAATTTTCAGAGAAATTCCTTGTTTCCAGTCTTGATATAGAATTAGATGTTCCACATACATAAGTTTTCAGTAACTGAAACTTTAATTATAAAACATCAAGGTTTGGGGCGCCTGGGTGGCTCAGTCGGTTAAGCGGCCGACTTCGGCTCAGGTCATGATCTCACGGTCCGTGAGTTCGAGCCCCGCGTCGGGCTCTGTGCTGACAGCTCAGAGCCTGGAGCCTGTTTCAGATTCTGTGTCTCCCTTTCTCTCTGCCCCTCCCCTGTTCATGCTCTGTCTCGCTCTGTCTCAAAAATAAATAAACATTAAAAAAAAAATAAAACATCAAGGTTTCTAAAATATTTTTCTTACCATTCAGATAAGAATATCATAAATACAGTGGCACCTGGGTGGCTCAGTTGGTTAAGCATCCGACTCAACCGACTTAAGCTCAGGTCATGATCTCACGGTTCGTGGGACCGAGCCCCACATTGGGCTCTGTGCTGACAGTTCAGAACCTGGAGCCTGTTTTGGATTCTGTGTCTCCCTCTCTCTGCCCGTCCCCTGCTTACTCTCTCTCTCTCTCTCTCAAAAATAAATAAATATTTAAAAAATTTAAAGAACATAATGAATACATCTTAATCTTTCCTTTATGACTTACTTTCATCTTTAAGGACACGATGCTATGAAGCTATGTAGGCATGTATGGTCTTTGATCCCTTCAGGTAATGACATCAGACCGCTGTGCTTTTTCAGTTTATATATTTCATTCATTTATTCATCCCTTTATCTATTAATTCATTCACTGACCAAAAAACGTTCACTCTGCTAAATGTCGAAGATACAATAGTGAATAAGACTTTCCTTGCCTTCAAAAAGCTCACAGTAGAATGAGGAAGATGAACAAGTAAAAAACACAGTTTTACTAGACTATGCGTGATCTTTGCAATTAAAGCGTTGTGCTATTTCTAAATATGGTTTTGTCCCTTCTTAGCTGTGTGATCCTGTGTAAGTTATTTACCCTTCCTGAATCTACGTTTCCTCATCTTTGAAAATGGAAACTGGTACCTCCTTGTAGAACTCTTAGGAGGCAAAGGGCGGAGCCGGTAACATATTAGGCATTTAAAAATGCAGCTATTGGGGCGCCTGGGTGGCTCAGTCGGTTGAGCATCTGACTTCAGCTCAGGTCATGATCTCGCGGTCTGTGAGTTCGAGCCCCGCATCGGGCTCTGTGCTGACAGCTCAGAGCCTGGAGCCTGCTTCAGATTCTGTGTCTCCCTCTCTCTCTGACCCTTCCCTGCTCATGCTCGCTCTCTCTCTCTCTCTCTCTCTCTCTGTCAAAAATAAATAAAACATTAAAAAAATAAATTAATTAAAAAAAATAAAAAAAATAAAAATGCAGCTATTAGTATCAAGTATGATGATAACACCAAATACTGTAAAAGTACTCAGAAGGAGGAGAAAATTTCTTAGAGATTGTGAAATTGCGTGGGTTTTTTTGGGTTTTGTTCTGTTTGTTTGTAATTTGTCTGTCCATCTCTTGGTCAACCGGTAATTCTTGTTGCTGTCAATACACCCACCTCTGAAAGTTCATTCTGGTCCTGTCCTCAGGACTCCAGTGAGCTGAGGTCCACGACCCAGTCAGCACTGACACAGGAGAAAGCAAGCTAAAAGCTCTTCCTTGCACTAACGCAGGGGGTCTTAGGTATTTCCTTGGCCTGCTATAGCTCCAGGAAGCAGAAGACGAGGAGCTAATAAGAAATCATACTGATGGGTCATGTTTGCAGGTCTCATTCTTTTGATAAGACTGGAAGAGAAGATATTCTCTGCATTGTCTTCGAGGCTGCCTACCTCCATGTGCTGGGGAGGACTCTAGGCTGAATGAACACCTCATACAAACACACAACCGTGGCTGGGATTCCTCCCCTGCGTGAACTCAGGGCACACTCATGGAAACATACGATGGTTGAGGATACTAAGACTCAAGTGAGGGGCATCTCCATGCTTAGATGGAAATTTTGGATTTCGCCCTACAGGAAAGGTATAGACACTAGAGGTTTGTGAATGGAGGAATCTTATGATCAAAATGATGTTTGAAAAATAGTCTTCCCGTGGTGGATGACGGACCAATTCATGAAACTGTAAATTGCTGCTATAATCTTTTTAAACAGGAGTAGTAAAATGCCCAAGGAAGCAATATGGTTTCACCACATTTCACATCAGCTCAGGTACCAAAAGAGATTTCAACCTTTGGATGATAATGCTGATGTTAACAATAAATAAATAGTGAAAAGTGACTGAATGCAGGGGCGCCTGGGTGGCTTAGTCAGTTAAGTGTCTGGCTCTTGGTTTCGGCTCAGGTCATGATCTCACAGTTTGTGAGTTCAAGCCCCACATCGGGCTCTGCGCTGACAGTGCCGATCCTGCTTGGGGGGGGTCTCTCTTTGTCCCTCTCTCTCTGCCCCTCCCCTGCTCTCTCTGTCTCTCTATCAAAAATAAATAAATAAATAGACAAATAAATAAATAAGAAAAGTTACTGAGTGCTAAATCTATCCTCACATATATTGCCAAGAAGGATGTCAGGACCATTCAAATGGGAAAGGACAGTCTTTTCAACACATGGTGTTGAGAAAACTAGATATCCACATGCAAAAGGCTGAAGTTAAAACTTTATCTTAAACCATATACACTAATTAAGTGAAAATGGATCAAAGACGTAATGTAAGAGCTAAAACTGTAAAACTACTAAAAGAAAACATGGGGGAAAGCTTTATGACATGGGATTTGGTAATGACTTCTTGGATATGATGCCAAAAGTAGAGGCACCAAGAGGAAAAATAGATAAATGGGACTCCATAAATATTTAAAACTTCTGTGCTTCAAAAGATACAATTCTCAGAGTGCAAAACCAACCCTTTACATTCTGGAGATGGGAGAAAATATTTGCAAATCACAAGTCTGATAATGTGTTAATATCCAGAATACATAAAGAACTCCTACAACTCAACCACAAACCCCCCAAATAATGCCATATTTAAAATGTGCAAAATATTTGAAGAGACAATTCTCCAAACAAAATATACAAACAGCCAAGAAGCATGTGAAAAGATGCTCAACACCACTAATTTAGGGGGAAATGCCAATCAAAGTCACAATGAGACATCACCTCACAGCCATTAGGACAGCTACCATAAAAAACAAAATGAAACAGAAAATAGGAAGTGTTGGTAAGGATGTGGAGACTTTGGATGGAATCCTTGCACACTGTTGGTAGGAGTGTAAATGGTTCAGCTGCTAAAGAAAACAGTATGGCAATTCCCAAAAACTGTCAAAATGGAACTACCATATAATTCAGCAATTCTTCTGAATTGTGAATTCTGAATCATACCCAAAAGAACTGAAAGCAGGGTCTCAAAGAGTTGTGTATAGACCCGTGTTCATAGCAGGTGGAAGCAAACCAAATGTCCACTGACAGATGAATAAGTAAGCAAAATGTGGTGTATACATAAAATGGAATATTATTCAGCCTTAAACAGGAAGGATATTCTGGGTAGCTCAGTCGGTTAAGCATCCAGCTCTTGATTTCAGCTCAGGTCATGATCTAACGGTTCATGGGTTCAAGTCTTGCATCGGGCTCTGTGCTGACAACACGGAGCCTGCTTGGGATTCTGTCTCCCTCTCTCTCTGCCCCTCCCCTGCGCTCTCTCTCTCTCTTTCAAAAAATAAATAGACATCAAAAAAAGGAAGGATGTTCTAATAATACATGCCATAACATGACCTTTGGAGACATATGCTAAGCAAAATAAGCTAGTCTCTCTCTGTCTCTGTCTCTCTCTCTCTCTCACTGTAAGATTCCACTTATAGGAGATATTTAGAATTGGCAAACTCGTAGAGACAGAACGGAGAAGAGTAGTTTCCAGGGACTGGGGGCATTGGAGTGAGGAAAGAAGGAACAAGGAGTAATTGTTTAATGGGTACAGAGTTTTAGTTGGGGAAAATGCAAAAGTTCCGGAGATTGGTTGCCCAAGACGAATATATTTAACATTGTTGAGCTGCACACTTAAAACTGGTTAAGATGCGGGGCGCCTGGGTGACTCAGTCGGTTAAGCGCCGACTTCAGCTCAGGTCACAATCTCGCGGTCTGTGAGTTCAAGCCCCGCATTGGGCTCTGGGCTGATGGCTCAGAGCCTGCACCTGCTTCCGGTTCTGTGTCTTCTTCTCTCTCTGCCCCTCCCCGTTCATGCTCTGTCTCTCTCTGTCTCAAAAATAAATAAACGTTAAAAAAAAAATTAAAAAAAAAACTGGTTAAGACGGTAAATTTGTATCTTCTGTGATTTATACCACAATTTAAAAAATTAAATCTTTAAAGGTTGCATGTTTTAACATCAGCCTGGACTTGTAAACAAAAACTCCATATCAGAACACATTTTTTGTTTGACCCAAGTGTCTGAGTTACAGCCAGTGCCAAGGGAACCCCTGTAATTAAATCTCATGACAGAAACATCCAATCACCCACACTAAAAGATTTAGGAAGAAAGGGGCTGGGTGCGTTTTGACTTTCTTCCCACATAACCCAGAGAAAATCTCGAAGATGACTTTCTAATGGGAGAACAAAGCTTTGTTGTATCTCTCTGAAGATACAAAGTCTGTACGCATTTCTGCCTTTTTTTTTTTTTTCATTCTCACACGTAAGAAACAGCAGCAAAGCTAAGACCAAGGAAAGAAAAACAAGACACCATCTTTCCAACCCCAGGCCACACTATCACCACCAACTTGCTTTCAGCTGACGGACTGATGGAGTTACTGCAGAGGCAAGGATCCAAATCCGGTATGCACCTGGGAAGTAAACCCTGGGACTCTATTTTCGAAGGAAGGAAGGAAGGAAGGAAGGAAGGAAGGAAGGAAGGAAGGAAGGAA